>NC_045671.1:34135100-34435100 GCF_009829145.1 Chiroxiphia lanceolata
TAGAGTGCTGATTACTCCTTTGTCACTGTCTAGTTTGGGAAAATACCATTGAGTTATATGAAATTAAACTCCCTGAAGTATAAGCTGAGTCAACAAGATAATTTTTTTGGGGGACAGTTTTTTTTCAAAACATTGAAATATAGTACTAGGACATGAAGTTAGGGTTTTTTTCTGTTTGTTTGCATGGTTGGTTGGTTTGGTTGGTTGGTTTGTTTTGTTTTTAATTGAGGACAACTATTATATGCTACCACCAAAGGCAAAACTTGACCTCTCAATGCCATATGATTAAGTCACAGGGTCAGATATACAAATTTGGAATGATTCCCTACCTTTCTCTAAGCAGGCATCAACCTGTGCCTTTTCATTCTGGGCAGCTTGCAGGGCCTGAGTAGTCAGATACCACTGCCCACAGATAGCCCATGTCTGTGACCTAATTCTTCTCTTCTCCCTGTGGTGAATTCCATCTGTTTAGACCTGGAGAAATAGACCAATGTTTTACTTTAATACCCCAGGGAGTTGATTATGCCTTCTGTATATATTTTATTTTACTTGACATATCCTGCTTCATCAGCTTTATAGGTATGTTTAAAAGTATTTTTCATCAAATGCTACCAATGCAAGATGAAGAGAACGAAAATACTTAAACATGAAACTTGCACATCCCTACAAGCTCCTGTGCTCTTTGATGTTTGAAACTTTGTATAATTTCACTGCTAGAGAAAAAAATGGATTCTGAGTTGTTGATCATTAACTTTGCTTAACATTGCTTAGCTGTAATCTCTGTTCCCTCTGAGTGGAACTGTGTAGTCACACATACACACAAGAGTTTTAAGTGCACATGCTTTGGAGAGGGTTTTCCCAGCAGGCTCTGTAGTCTATACAGGATTTCTTTTTACAAGTGTTAAATGACTGTCTGAATTTATAAATTACCATGTTAAAGAGACTGTACACAAAGGATCTCAGTCTCTCAATCGTTATGTAGACATTCTGCTTTTGGACAGAATTGTTGCAGTTGTGTGTCCTCTAGTGTCTTCCTAAGGACAATGATTCAGACACCACAGTCTGCTAGGTAATTGGGGAAAAAGTGATGTGTGTTCTTTATGAAGGTTAATCTGATTCTTAAACTAATAAATTTAATGTTTTTCCCAAAATTGGACGAATCACAAGTATCTGCTTTCCACAGAGACACATTCTAAATATTCTGTACACTGTGCATGAAGGAGCAGACACTTGACACAGATGCACAAAATGTTTTTGCTCACAGGGCATGCAGATTAGTCTTGCATTTCTCACAGGAATACTGCAGAAAAATTATCTTGCTGAGATTAAGTGGTATAATTTTAAAGTCTGGAAAAGTGGTAATCATGAAGCAGAGGCTCTAAGTTAAGCCACAGAGTACACAGTTAGAAAGAAAAAACCCAACCTTTTGACTTCTCTATTCTGTGCATAGTTAAGGAATAATACCTTCTTACTTGTCAGGATTATAGGATTACATCAAAGTAAAACAAACAGAAACAACCCTCCCCCAAACCAAAGCAACCCCCCCCCCCCACCAAATACTTAAATGAAAAATTCTCCAGAGGTACACAGCATAATTCTAGGACTTAAAATGCCAAGTTCTGGGTTTTCAACAGGTTTGCTACGCTTACTCCTAGAAGAAACGTTACTACCATTAACTTTGGTAAGCTTTCAAAATGACATGTGTGTAAATTTTTAAATGCATCACTGCATCCAATCATGAAATCTGGTGTTAGTCACTGCTGTTTGGGATTCCCTCTGCTGCTTAGAAAATTAAAGAACTGGAACAGTTTTTATATTTATCTTAAAATGATCGCACATAATGAAAAACCCAAAATGCTTTTATAAAGCAATGTCTCTTGAGTATGTTCTTTTGCCTTTACTGCTCTAATTTCAAGATTCCTCTTTTCATTATAGAACTGGTAATAGATAAAGACAGATGCCCTGTTTGTCATATCTCAAGACGCCTCTCAAAACCATTTAATGAAGATAGAGAAATGCCAGAACAATAAGTCCAGTATAAATCAAGAGCAAGTTGACAGCTGTGATAGTCTTTAGAACAAAATATTTTATTCATCAATAAAACTATAGTTCACAGTAGCATTTACTAAATAAATTATAGAATTTCTCTTTTACAAGAAATAAACCAAAATCAAAAATATTTCAAAGGCAACATATTCACACAACATAAGGCCTTGTTATAAATAACATTTTTTTCTCCTTTTTACGAACAGCAAAAGTATATTTAGAGGCTCATTTTCATATAGTATGTTCAGAGGTTTACCCTAACTCTTGTGATATCAGTTCCAATTTCCACTGATGTGGACTTAAGAGATTAGAACTGAGGGGTCAAAACAAATGAAATTAATTTTATTTATAATTGTGCTTATTCTTAAATAGGTAAAGCAGATAATAGATTTTGCTTGTGCATAGTTACAGAATGCATGCAAATGAAACCACTAGAGACCTGATAAGAAAATATTACTTCCAAGTTCAAAAAAGGTGATTGGCAATATAGCAGAAAGCAGCCTGAATACACAGTTCTTCACAGTTCAGCAAGCAACAGCAGATGACAGCAGAATGTGGAATGTATCATGTCATTTTTGCCAAGTCCATCAATCCTTTCTGTGGTTCAAAGATCCTGACACTTCTTACAATAAGTTCAGTTGATTATTACTCTTTGTCTATTAGGCTCAGCAAATTTCTCCTTCTTAAATGAGGAGTGCAGAAAGTGCTCTTCATTAACCATGGTCACTTCTCTTAGTTTTAGTCTTTGCATATTCTTTTTACTGGAAATACAGAAATGATAAATAAAGTCAAGAGTTGTGTTTATTTGTTTTCTTACAGAATTAAAAACAGGTGACATCTTTCTTCCCCTAAAGAGGCTGCAGAACAATTTGGCAGTGATTCTTTTCTTACCTTGACCCCTAATCAGAAGCATTGAAGCCTCTTTTCTCACACAACAGATAACCCCTATGGATTTGCAGACCTTGGAGTATACTTATATTACCCGAACTAGAACTACTTGCTGCTGCAAAATGCTGAACACTCTGGACACGAGAGAAGACAGTACAAACTGAGAGCACTCAGCAACTCACAAGAGCTTTTTTTTAATCTTGAATTGACTGTGACCTTTATTACTTAAAAGTGTAAGTGGAAAAATGTCAGTCTTCATAGTCATGAATAAAAGTCCTGTTAGCTTCTGCATGATACCCTTCCCCAGTTGAAAAATCATACCTGCCCAAAAACTTTCAGGCACAACTAATGTTCTAGTCGATGTTGTAGCAATCATTCCGTTTCACAAAAAAAATTACTTAATAATGTTAATGGGTTAGAGTTTTCTACAGTACCTGTTATAGAACCAGTGGTTCTGTAATACAAATTGTTAATCACTTCTAAGCATCTCTGTAGAGTCAGAGATGTGTTGAAGAGAAACTGACAGCTGAACAAAACATTTCAGTAAATTGAAAGCATCTCAGTTAATATATCCAATATGGAGCAAGACAAAATCAAAACAAAGAAGTCTGTAGTGACCTTACTCTAAAACCTTGTTAAAAAACCTAAGAAAGGTGTAAGTTCCATTTATTCAATAGACTTTGAAGGTCACCTTTACATTTTACTTGTCAATACAAGCACTAAACTAACTTTTAAATAGTTTGACAAGAGTCTAGTCTTAATTATGAGCTAAAAATATCTAAAGGTATTTCTAAAGCTTATCTTAGAGAAAGGTAACTACTAGATTTAAATCAATATTTTAATTATCTAGCTCTTGAATTTTAGGAAATGAAATTTCAATATTATTCTATGGCAACATTTAAACTTCCTACTGTATTATGCACCAGTGTTAGGGTGTTCACAATCATTGAGGCTAGTGAGCACAGTGCTAATTTCTCAGGGGCTGTTCTCTCTCTCTTTGTAACGTGGTTTGGCAATTAAAGTCTGTCCACCGCTGTATTAGCACCTGAAAGTGCTAAGGGAGTAAAGTACTTATAGGATGCAAACAATTTAATGTGCAAAGGGAAAATGCTGGACAAGTGAATAAAATTTTTTTAAAAAATTATGTTCTAAAATCAATATGATGCAAGGTTAAAAAGGATGGTTTTTTGAGTTTTTTTTCTTCAAGAATCAGTTTGGCAAAAAAACTTGAAAAATGCTAGTACTGATAAACAAAATAATGTTGTATGAAGCCAAGACAAATTAATCAAAATTTGCACTAGCACCATCTAGTTTCTGTCTAAAAGTTCAGATCTGAATGACAGCAGGTCCATTTCTGACAGATGGTCACTCAGCACAACTTCTGACCCTCTAGACTTATTACACTTTTCACTAAGGAGACTAGCAGTGTTGCTGATGTTGGCTTTATGCTATTCCACTAATTATTAGTGGAATAATGGCTAGCTTATACTTGTTCTTGCTCCCTTTCCTTCCAAAGCATTTCAGAGTGACCAACGATGGAAAAAATTCCAATAAAATTTGCATGACAGAGTTGGAGAAAAGAGATCTAACAGGAACTTGTAGCAACTGCTAACTGTGAGTCAATCGCAGGAATGCTGTTGATGGTACTGATGCCATTTTAATGAGATGGGATTTTTGGATGTTCATGTTTATGAACAGGTACAGTCCAGTACTGTACATATTACTCTGGAAAACACTCCATCTATTTCAAGGGGCAGGACATGATCCTCTAAGCAACTTTGTATCCACTGCACAACTTTTGGGGTTACCTTGATTACCGATAAAAGAAACATTTTTTATTTTTTTATTACAACTGATTTTGGCCATAGCACTTTGGTCTAAAATGATAAATAATGCACAAATGACACTACAGGATGCATTCCTATAATCACTGTCTCAGATGTCTCACATTGAGTATATAATGGATTTACAGTGTTTGAGCCTACTTGAGTCTTTTTGTATTGGAGCATTTTTGTGCTCCAGTTCTCTTTCCATGGATATGTTTTTGAGCTGATTGATTACCTCATAAGGTGCTTTAAAAGCTCCAGGCATGAGAACATGTAGTTCAGTGACAATATGTGCTGGCATTTTAGCACTTGGCTTACTCAGGCAACATATTGCTTGTAATCTGAATTGGTACCTTTTTAATCTAACCAAGCACATAATTCCCATGTCTCATTTTCATGCAAGAGTGACTGAAATGTTCCTTTTTACATAATGTTGCTTCTACAAGAACACCTCTGCCAAACTACATTCAAGTGTCCTTTTTTTTTTTTTCACATCACACCAGGCTTCAGTTGTATGAGAGACGTAGGCCTCTTTTCTTTTTAGGATCATGCATGGATGAATACAGGGATAAATAACAGGATAGATAACAGAGGAAAGGAGCAGTTAACTTCACTGCATAAAACAAGTAGGTTTGCCCCCTTCAGCCTTAAACAAGATTCTGTTTTGAGGAGTGTGCTTGATTGGTTCCATTATGGGCATGTAACATTCTAAAGATTACTATGCTCTCCGGGATAAGAATGTCTGTAAGCAAGGACGCCTTAATTCCTTTCCCATAGTCCCAGAATTCAGGTTCAGTCCACTGTGATTTGCCATCAGTATCTTCAGAGTAAATGGTAAGGCAGAGAAATTGAAGCCTCCATAAAGAACAACATAGCAAAATTTGAGGTATGCTGCACAGTGTGATGTACAACTTTTAGCTTGTTTTCACATGTATCCTGTCTGGGAACTGCTCTAATTTCAGCTGCACTTATTATTCCACAACAGCACCCTGAAGAAAACTAAACCATGACTAGAATTTAACTGAAAATATGGGAGTGAGTACAGAAGAAAAGGAGTACTGAAGAGTAAGAAGAGTCAGACAATTTTGACAGTTTCTAAACAGGTATTTTATAGATCAATATTTATAAACCTGATTACCTTGCATCTACAGCAGCTTTAAAATACAAATTAATCTCCAGCAATGTTTTAATACTTCCAAATTCTGTAATAAAACTGGCATTTGCACACAACCCACTATATAAGTAATTTTAAATGTAATAGTATGACCTGCACAATTCATCTGACACAAATCATAGATACACTAACCAGACTCTAAATACACTGGGCTTGCTCATCACTAGTTATTTCTTTACTTTATTTTACTGAATCCCTTATCGATCCCTATCTTCAGTGGCAGTGACTTCTCAATTATATACAAATTTTGTGAGCCTTTCCTGGCAATCTCTATTTCCATGTGAAAATTTCTATACTACCCAAGAATCTTGCATTGTATTTAAATATACAGAAGTATTCTTTAAATTGAACCATTTAAAAATCGTTCACTAATGATATCCTACAGGCAGGACATATTTATTTATTAAATCCTATATTTACCACCTGATGATTAAGACAAACAGCATCACAGTTGAACAAACTTTAAAGTTTGTTGTTGTGCTATTTGCATGCATGTCCTTTTTCTGCTGGAAATGTAAAGGAAATCAAGCGTATTTGAAGTAAATCAATTAAAGAAATGCCTAAGCCTTACTACTCTGATTTTACTGATATTGTAGTTTGACAAAATAATATGTTCAGCTACCTTTATAAATAATTTCATGGGAAGGCTAAGAAAACACAGTAGGATAGTTTGTAATTGCACATGTTGCTTTTTCAGGGACAGAAAACTCAACCAGCGGATTTGAGACTTCACTGCAGAACAGAAGGAACAGGGTGATTTTAAGTTATTCCTTACTTTTTAAGTGAAATTATGATTTTTAAGGCACTCCATAGTAAGAGTGGACTAAAGTCGTCAGAACTGGTTGCTCTTGCTGATCACAGATCACTCTTAAAAACCTTTTGCAGGATTTGACTTGTATTTTTTCCTAATCAAATTCCTTAGAATACTATGACTGTTGTGTTCAATAGCATTTGATGACATTTAATGCTTTCCTGCTTATATGTCATCTGACAGTGCCTGAACCGACACCAACAAATAGAGCTTCAGGGGAATTTAAACAAGAGACTAAGTTTATTTCCAGAAGAAGAAGGAAACACTGCTTTAATCTGTTGTTTTATGGATTTCTATATCAAAGTGCTAAATAGAAGAGTGTTACCTTCTCTGCTTCTGACTTATATACAGGAAACCTGTTTATCTCAGATGGCACCTTCTGTTTCAAAGTATCTGATCTATCATTGTATTACATACTCATAAAAGCAAGAAGCCTTTAATGTTTTAAAGGTGTGCAGAGAAACATTTAAAATTTCCAAGTATTTTATATATCTGCTTCTATCTTTCTGTGCTATTTAATTGATAATTAAAATTATTTGTATTGATTACTCAGTATTTGTTTCCCACTCTATGGTACTAGAATATTTGGAAATAATTTAGATTGTCTTATATCTGCTGCTCATTGCAGATGATGTTTAGTCATATTTTAGTCATAAAAGCAAGATTTCTGAAGCCATTATCTGGGTTAAAAAATTTATGAGAAAATAAAACAGTGGTATTTCAAAGTCAAATTTGGATTTGAGGATGTTCCTAACAGTGCTGCTTAGAGTGGCAGATGCACGAAATGCTGGTTTGCTGAACTTGGTCTTTTTTCAGAACTGAGGAATTCTGAGCCCAGACCAGCATTCAGTTGTCTCTTCACCTGTGTCCTTGACCAAAACCCGTTGCTGTTACCAAGTAAATTCCCAGTTTTGACATCAGCAGCACAGTGTGAGTCTGCAGTAATATCCCAAACCCAATACTCTGACTTGTAAGAGAAACTTTTGCTTTTACAGGCAAAAGTTCCACCCTACCTTACTTGACTGTCTGAATTTCCCCATAACACTGTTCAGAAAATGCCATTTTAAAGCTGGTTTTTATAGTAAATTAACAATATGTAATTTTATGACAATTTTTTTTTCTTTTCTTTTGCAGTCAGGGGACCAGAAATTCATAGCTCTTAATTTACTAGAGGATGAAAATTTGTCTGAGAAGTTTAGCATTTCAAAGCAGGAGGCAAAGACATCAAAGGTTTAGTGATGACTGAAATTAAGCAAGTTGTTTTTCATTATAATATACAGTGGGTAAGACTATAGCAGTTTGTCTTGTACTAGAAACACAGACAAGGCTTATTAATTACAGAGTTAAAGGAAAATCTGGGAATGCCATTAAAAGCTAAATTTTTCTCCTCATGCTTTTAAAAGGTCAAAATGTATCTTGTAACCTTTTCTACTGAGGTTTAGATCAGCTAATGCAGACATCATTGATTTGCTTTATTTTTGAGACATACATTAGCAATGACTGGGATAGTGTTCTCAAAAACATGCATCTTTTTCTTCTAGCATGCATTTAATCATCCTCCTACAAAAAAAATCTCCCTTCTGCTCAGCACTACTGAATCAAACTGATAACAAACACCACTTTATAACTGATAATACTTTAGTATCATCAGGTTTTCCCAAACAGAGGCTAATTGTTGTTTCCGGATCCACTGAAGGGTATTGCGGGGCATTAAGAAGAAACAGATTAGTAGAAAAAACAGTATATTATTCCTTTTTTTCCCACAAACACCTCAGGACAGATACAGGGTACATGTGATTAAATTACAGCTCACTTCCACAGCAATCTCAAAACAGTTAAATAGCATCCATACAGTGTGTGGGACAAGAGATAAAAGGCAGGGGTAAGTAACTGCTCAAGATGAGTTTGCCACTTAAGACATAAGATGTGCTTAGCCATGTTATCCAGTTTTCTTGAAGCTGTCAGCTGTTGCATACCTAGACAGTTCAAGTATGTGCCACTACCCTGATTATTGTTTTTTTTCTCAGGATGCAGAGAAAAGTGTTGCTAGGTCAGAAGAAGCATCTATGATTCTCTCTACTTAAGATCTATTTATACTTTCAGACTTTGCTAAGGTGAATAAACAGTGGGTATTTGTATAACATCCAGAGTTGGGTTTTAATTATTTTTCTGTTGATAATTTATCAGTGTAATACACATACACTTACTGCAGTCTCCCAAACATAATAGTAATGAATGTTTTACAAGCCAAAAACTAACTAAAGAGATCACCATCACACCCGAAACTCATACAGACAGCTTTAGAGAAGGTATTACCTCTGTCTGTCACTGGAATTTCAGAGCATTCCACCATCCACACTACAGACTTCAAACCCAAAAAGAACTACTTCACAGTGCTAAGCAGTGTTAGTGATAAACAAGATTGTTGTTTTATAAACTAAATTCAAAAGCTGTCAGCAACAAATGGTTTCACTGTTTAAATGGGGCCAAGAGAACTACAGAACAGCCCAGGCTGAAGGGACTGCAAGAGACCATCTAGTCCAACCTTTTGCAGAAAAGGGAGCCTGGATGAGATTATCGAGTAAGTAGGACCTAACTCTTTCAGTCTTTCCTCAAATGGCACGTTCTCCACATCTTTGATCTCTTTGTGGCACTCCTTTACACCCTCTTCAGTCTGTCCACATGTTTTTTTTAATTGTGCAGACCAGAGCTGGACACACTATTCCCTGTGCAGTCTGACAAGCACTGAGACTCTTTCTTAAAAACTCCTAGCACTCACATGTTGCTTTGCTCTTCACACATGCTTCCCATTAAAGCCCTCTCATCTGGGCTCCGAGTATACTGAAGCTGGCATGTCTAAAATCCAAGGCCTTTATCCTACTACTGGTCTTCACTATGCTTAGCAGGACCTTAAACTCCACAATGTTCTGATTGCTGCATCCAAGGTTATGATTTGAAGTTATTTTGTCAAGTATGTCTTCATTTTGTGAGTAGTAAACCCAGCAACACACTGTTCCTACTAAGCATGACCAGCACCTGTAGCAGGATGCAGCCCTCATGTATTCCAAGAACCTCATGGACAATTTGTGCATTGCTGTACTGTTCTCCCAACAAATCCCTGGGTAATCAAAGTCACCTGTGATGCCCAGGTTCTGTTGGCTCAATAGTTGCTTGAAGAGACAAAGTAAAGTTTTGTTGGCCTTGTCATCTGGTTGGAAGGCCAGTAACATACACTTAACATAATATTCTCTTAAGGCATTTTATAGACCTTCTGTGGTCTCCACAGCTTACCTTCCTACACTCAGATTTCTCTTTTTTTTTTTTTGAAGTGCAACTCCATCTCCTCTCCCCATCTTTGCAAAAGGGTTTGTAGACATCCATTGTGTTCTTCCAACCATGTGAGTCTTCCCACCAAGATCCTGTGATTCCTATCACATCATAACTCAGACTGGGCATGGAGCTGCAGTTCTTCCTCTTTGTTGCCCAGATTTCATGCACTGATATACATGTGCTTGAGGTGGTTGGACTCAGGGTTCTTGCCTTTGTAAAGTGTTGGGAAGTATTCCCCACTATTCCAGTACACCTAGATGCGCATCCTTGCTGTTGCTTATGAGTGTATAGGTGTTACTGTTACAGCTCTGGATCCTACCCTCAAGTTCTTTAGTTAAAAGCATAGTTCATTTAAGTCAGCCAATCTGCTAGCAAGGTTAAGTTGTGTGTGATTAGTCATTTGTTCATTTCAGGGTTTTTGAGTCCCTCTTAACAGACCATTTTGGTCAACATTAGACCAGCAATGAGCCCAATTAACACAAGTCTTACAGGCATAGGCTGATCTAATGGGCTACTTGAGTTCACAGTTAACTAAGTCAATTCTACATATAATTGACCACTGGTACTTGCTACTGTCTTGTTTCAATGGAGGCAGGACAGACAACAACTTTCCTGAGTGTGCTGGACTATTAAATTAGTAGTAAGTGGGTACTATAGATACTCAAGTGTTGCTGGCTAAAAAGAAGAAAAAAAAATCAGTGATACAGCCTATAGAGAAAAAAATGTGACAAACATGTTTCATCTCGACAAAAGATCAGATACAAGCATGTTTCATCTCAACAGAAGAAAATTTTCTTCTGGACAAATAATTAATCACTGGAAAAACATCTGCAGGGCTGTGGTAGAGTCCCCATTGCTGGAGGTTTTCAAGATGGAATGCAATGGGGTACTAGATAATCTTATCTAGGCTCCCTTTTCCAGGAAAGGTTGAACCAGATGTTCTCCTGAGGTCCCTTTAACCTTCAATCTAAGATATACTTGATCTCTTAAGACAAAGATTAGGTAACTAGAGATAAGAAAAATAAAGAATGCAATCAGTTCAACATGGCGTACTCAACACGAAGAGGAAAGATATTATTGGTTTTGGTTTAGATTTTCGTGTGGGTTTTTTTTTTTTCCCCTCAAATGGAAAACAAATAACAGGAAAGAAACTCCTACAATTAGAGAAAAACGGAAAGGCATTTTGGCATACTTCATTATTAACACAATGGTTAATAGGTACATAGATTCTTTGGGGATTTGCTTTGGTGGGGTACTTAAGCATATGTTTCATCTGAAAAATACTTCAATGAACTTCTGGATCTTGAAGTTAAGCAGGTATTTTAGTCACTTTCTGAGCCTGAGTTAAAGAAATTACAGGAGAAACTGTTTGACAACTTACTAAGTAGACATCCCAAACTGAAGCATTATCATTTTCCATTTCCAATGTGCTCTGTTCTGAAGTCAAATAGATGGCACTGTCTTCCAAAGTGAATGTTGAACTTGAAGGTAACCCTTTACTGCAAAGAGAAGGGAGACTAAATCAACCAGAAATCAAAGTTAGAGAGAGCTCAGTCATAGCTGTAAATTTAAAAGTAAGTTTCTGTCTTAAACATAAAAATCTTCAAATACTTGAAAAAAAGGAATGTAAATGAACAAATATAAATGTTTTGGCTATGGCTATGTAACTGGAAGCTCTGTTTGACTAACATAGACAAACCACAGTTTTTATTTTTGCATTAACTAAAATTTTATTAAAAAGTAATGCTGTTCCTGAACTCCTCTATTTATTTAAAGAATTTCAAATTATGTTACTTCCACATTACAAATGGTATAAATTTTGGCACCCTTTCTTAATTCAAAATAGGGAAGAAAGATTCGGCAATTAGCACAGTAACAGTGGACTTTTTCATGCAGACACAGGACACTTGCAGCCAAAAGTTCAGGAGGAAAAGTGGGAGAACAAGAGCGTAATGTAACTGGCACAGCTTTGCAAGGAAGTGGTGTTTACAGAGCAGGTGCATTGTATTACTTCATTCACAGATTGATTTTTGTTCTCTGCTATTCAGAAATAGCATAGAACCATCCACATAGAAATCCTGTTTTTTAAATATAGTTGGTTCACAAAGCTGAAACTCTCAAAGGTGTTTTAAAGGAGCCAGGTGCCCATCATCTTATATCCTTACTAGCTGCCAGAAACTAGGATCCAGGCTTGGAAAACTCAACTGTCAATTGTGCAGAGACATATTTTAAAAGTTTTTACCTATTTACACACAAGGTGAAAAACAAAATTCTGCATTGTAACTGGATGTGAAAACACAGTTACAACTATCAATCCAGATATGACTAATTTCACTCTCCTTTTGTATTACTTTAATTATGTTCCAGATGGGGTATGACTTCAGAAAGGGCAAAGCTAGTATGCGAAGTAGAAAACAGATTCAAATGCTCAACAAAATAATGGATCATTGATGCATCACCCTCATGACATACTGGCATTAAGAGCCCAGCATTACATTCACCATGTTACAATGTTCCTTTTATTATACAATGTATTAGGCATTTTTTTCTAAAGCAAGACTATTTCTTTTGTACTGAGGATGACCCAGGCCCCACTGACTTAGTAACACTATTCGCACACCTGCAACTTGAATTCTGTAGAGCAGCATTTCAGTCACATCACTTTTATGCCAATCCTTCATTTTACTGAAGGAGGAAGAGCAGACAGGAAGGGAAAAAAGGGCTATTCACAAAAGTTAGACTGTGTTTTGCCATCTCCCACAAAATAAACTCTGGTGTGAAACACTTAACATTTTCTTCTAATGCCTGCCTATATCATTAAGAAAATATCATCTTGTAAAAATAAGTGACATATATATTAGTCATTTGTCTAAAAATGTTTTTTGATGTTTCTTCAGAACTGCAGGTAGAAGCATTATGCTTTTTAGACCAGTATTCTTTGATCTGTTTTTGTGCTAGTTTCTTGTTCATTCCTTGTCACAGGATGGTTGCTCCAACAAAGCATAATGTTTAAGCAAATTAAAATAAATTGTTCATTTCATTAGTACCCCTGAACAATTTTAGATATTATGCATTAGTATGAAAACATGTTGTTAACTACTACAGCTGTAATTCTACTATAGGAAGAAAAAAAAATGGCCATACAGCACAAAAAGTTCTTCAGATACAACAAAATACAGGTTCTATCAGCACATCAATGAGATTTACAAATGACAGGCTTTTTTTCAAATAACTGAGTTAAAACTGACAGTCAACATGGAACTTTCTCCATAAAAGAGTAAAAATAAAAAAATCTTGTAATTATCTCTTGACGGCAATAAACATGCTGTTGGTAACTGAAAGGTCAGCAACAGCATCATCATAGCTGCACTTACTGCCAGTTTTAATGGAGCTTCTGGTAAGGCCAAGACAAATTGGTGAGGGTGGGGAGCACAGGAGAGAACAAACAAAACCCCCCTATACACACTGTATCAGAAAGAACGAACAGAGTTTTAGTACAGTTTTAACAGTGCACTGAGTTCTCATCCTTAATTCTTAGGTTAAAAAAGAAAGAAAAGCCAAGCAAAAATAAAAGGCATTTTTACAGGTACTTTCTTCCACTTTCTTCCACAATGAGCATGCTCAACTGTGCCTGGCTAAAGCATTCTGTTTTATCTTGGCTCTTAATTAAAAAAACAAGGGGAAAAAAAAAAGAAGGAAAAGTAATAGAAGTGATTCCATCATTAGAGAACTGGGAAAACTTTGTTTTTCTTTGAGCCACAATGACATGTTGCTTCAATCAAAGTCAAATTTTCTTCCCCACTGGGATTCCCCCAGTGTCTCAGCACATCGTAGTATATATAGTATGTACATACTATAGTATGTAGTATTATAGTATAGTACATACTATATACAGTAGTTCATAGTATTTAAGCATTCAAGTCTTTTTCCTCCAGCTAAATGCTTATTATTATGAAGCTTGCATGAATTTAATACACTTTGAATCAGATTCAGAGAAATTTGTCCAAGCTTCAGAAGCTAATGGTGGTGGGTGGACAGGCAGAACATTTAAACTTAACACACAAAAGTTTGTTTACATAGAAAACCAGACTGGCAAAAGGGTCAATTAATATTCCTCACAACAGGAAAACTAATACCTACAAATCCCTTCCACCGGTAAAAGAGCAGAAGATTTTACTTTTATTATCTAAGCTCTCTTTGAAAAGCTTGTTTGATAGAATGTCAAGTCATGGGACATTTTATCTCAAAGTTTGGATGTTTCAGAAGTTTGACTGTGTAAGAGCTAAAAAAAACCCACAACCTCTCGAAGCCTTCCAAAATTTGAAGTGGTCTCCACTGAAAAAGAGCAACATGAAGGCAAGGCAAACAAAAAAATGAAAAATATACAGATAAGCAGGAAGAAGAAGAAGAAAGAAAAGGCAGAAGTCCACACTTCATACACATCTTACAGAAAGGAGGTATGTAATGCATAAAGAGAAACAAGAATTAGATTTCATACAGATTATTCTCCTAGGCTCAAATGTATCAGAAGAATTCAGCAGTCCTCCTTATATAGCCCACAGTATCTTGTCATTGCTCTAAATACAGAGAGATTAAATACCCTTTTATGCATCATGGGATTTTGTTTGGATTTGGGACTGGAAGCCATGAGACCTGCTGAAAAATACATTACAAAGAGACTTTCTGTATTCTTGAAATATTTAAAACATGGGTTTTAAAACATTTAGAGTTTAAAACATTTTTAAACATTTTAAAACAAGTTTTGAGCATTTCCAGGAGCACCTATAAAGGCAATAATCTTCTTCAGCTCTCTGCAATTCTAAAACAAACATCAAGTGAGAAAAGAATCATACTGCTTAGATCATTCAGATTTGTCATCTTTAATTTAATTCATCAGTACTTATTATGAAAACTTTTCCTGGAAAGGGGAAAAAATTTGTTATCACTTCCGCTATAAAAATAGTCCCCAATATAATAGTAAGTATTACCTTTCCTAAAATAAAACAAATAAACCCTTTCAAAAAAATGGTTCAGGACTAAAAATTAAATTTTCTAGTGGAAAACCGACCTTTTAGATAATAAAATGTCTCTGCACCAAATATAAACCTGCTTGAGGAGTAGAAAATCTCTGAAAATTTTAATAGAAGCAATAAACGGTCAATTCTGTTCTCTTACTAAATGAATACTTGACATTGTTTACGACAGAACCACTTGACTGAGAAGCAGCTTCATGGAATGGAAATCAGCTGTCTTCTGACAAACATGAAAGCCTACATTTGCTGAGTAACACGTCACATTTCTCCCTTTTTTCCCCTTTTCCTTCTCTTTTTTAGATCAAGTTCTTTTTGTGCTGAAAAATACAGCCATTTTCCCTTCCCCACCACTCCTTCATTCATACTTTTACTAATTTCTTGTTCACACTGCTTGGATAGCACCTTGAGTTTCCTCTAACTGTTCAAGGACTGAGGAATAATTTGGTGAAAAATAATCAGCTTGCAGCCTGGAAAAACACTGTATGTTTATGACTGCTGCTCAGTTTCTCTTTTTCACTTTAATCACAACTCCCCAAATGCTGCTCAGCATTATCTACCAATTAGTTATGCTGGTTCTAATTTGTACCAAGACAGACAAAAACACTCCTCACAAGATACAGCCTCAGGAGCCAGCCCTGGCTCAGCAAGTCACCTCTGCCTTCTCAACCTCATTGGCGGCAGCAGTTCTTCACTTTCTACCGTGAGAGCTGAGCACCCTCAAAGAGAGATGATGCTGATCTCCTTTCTTATGTTAAGGGTCATTTCCCTCTCCTTGAGGAAGGATTACATTCATGGATGATAGCAACAGAGGGTAATTCTGAAAAAAAGCCCAAATATAAAATATGGTGTGTACTTAAGGCATCCAAAAGCATTACTGCTCTCTTTTTAATAAGGCAAATGACAGCATCTATCTTCTGACTGGTATGGGCACACACTACTCACTAGCATTAACAGGAGTCAAGGAGCTGTACAAATATCACATTATTACTATGTACACAGGATTATCTCCCCTTATTACCCTAAACCAGAAACTTCTGGCAAGTCACAGGCAAATTCGTGTACTCTCTACTTTGTGCTAGGTCACTTTGAAGGATGAAGAAAAAGACAGACGAAGATGCCAACCTGTAATTCTATTACATAATAAAGCAGAATGTCATAGTCAATTACATATTTAAAGATTGAAAGCAGGCTCACATTTGTAAACAAATCTTTAATTCAGGCTTTGTTTCAAAGACTGCTCCAAGCTTTCTGTTTATCAGAGAAAAATGGCAAAAATTACAAGTCCCGCATCACAAAATTTTCTAATGTTCAAAAGCAGAAGTCCAGCAAGAAATACCTCAGATATCTACAATTTAATACATCATCGCAGCATGGTTTTTTTGGTGTTTTTGTTTCCCTGCTAGCTTTTCTCATGGGAGGACTGAAGTTCCTCCAGTTAATCATAAAATCATAAATAAAAAACTTCAGATGGATACATTATTTAGTGCCCAGAAGGAAGGACCTTCTTGCACTGACAAAGGAAGCAGTGTTGGGTACAAAATTGGAAATGCCTAGACTCATCTTGTGGAAATTAGTTCAATACTGAGCATGCCTAGCAGCTTTCTTAACTCCTAAAAGAAAGCCACGAGCTATCACAGGGAAGCTAATCCTCATGAATTGTACAAACTGAGATTCTGACATGCACTACTACTTGATGAGGAGAAAGAACTGCCACCAAACCCTAGCTGAAGAGAGCACATCTAGACCAGCAAAGCTGTTAGCTGGTAAACCCCCACAGCAGATCTGTTGGCTACAGGGTAAGGTGTTTTGACAGAAGACATGGATAGAGCCACACATCTGTGAGTGGTGGTGCAAGGTCTGCTGTGTTAGAGAACACGTCCTCTTGTACTGGTGAATTAAAAGTATGCATACCTGGACTGCAGGCACTACAGTTACAATCTGATTTTGTAAGGTAAGGATGCATTTAATAATCACACAGCTGGCAACATGTACTACATTAGAGGCTATTCCATTGACTGAATCACAACTGGAAAGTAAACAAGTCCAAACATACAATCAAAGTGTAGACCTGCTAAAAACTTTATTTATTTTAGAATTATTTTGGAGTATCTATACAGGAAAATATCATGGACTTACTCATAGCTTTTCTCTACAGTTAATTTATGGAGAGTAAAGAATATTTGAAATGTTTTATTTGCAGTAAATCTGAACTCTTTATTCAGACAACTCTGCAGTTCTCTTTTCCTGACTGATGTTAATACAAAGCACCTCTGTAGTTCTATTTGATACTTAAAACATATAAAAAAAGATCATGGAATGTTGAAGTCCTACAGCTAACTTTTGAGAGAAATTGAACTGAACAAGCTCTATTTCTTCTAATGCTTATTCATTAGTAGTTTTATTTCCTAAAGCTTGTGTAGAGGCATTTTGGTTCTGTAATTAAAATTTCATCTTTGTTACACCCCTAAACAACACTTCATTCCAAAATTCCACAGCAAACCATCAGCCCTGTGGAAAATGCCACATCAGTGAGATTTATTTCAACTTAATGAAAGTGGAAGCTGTAAATATCACTTTCATCAAGTAATGGTGCAAGTCATTTTACTTTTTATGAAAATGCAGTTGGTAAATATTTAATAGGAGGTAAAATCCTACTGCCTCAAGATTGCTTTTAATATCACTTTTGATCTTTGTGGATAAAATGCAGTTTAAAGTAAACAACTACATCTTGGCAAATGAGTAATTTTATCAAATTTATACATTGATTAGTTCAGGATTCCAAATTGTTCCAAACAAAATTCAAGATACTTGAGTTCACAGTGGCTACCTTTCTTGACAAAAACAGGCAAAGAAATGGCTGTTCTGCAGTACAACACACAGTAAAGAGATCCACAAGCAGGCAAGACGACAAAACACAGCACATCTCAGGTGCACAAGGGAGCATAGAGGCACATGCAGAGAAAATCTCCCAGCAGGACTTACTGGCTTAAGCATAGTATTGGACAGTCATGGCAGAAGCAGATTCAAACACAACTCAAATCACATTCAAGCTAGCTCACAAGCATCTGCACAACTTTTTTTGAGACTCTCCTGGTTTTATCCTTCCTGGATTAAAATCAGACAGGCTCTAATCACACCTATGGATAAAGTTTCATCGAAATTCACTTCAGAAAATGGTTCTTATGGAAGCACTTAAAGCAGACCATTCAGCACTGTACATGCAGAAAGAACAACTTGAAAGAAGTTTCCTGTTTTAGGCTGCAGACAAGTCATAAGAAGTAGTTCCTACACTGACCTTAATGTAGTTTGGTTTATGGTTCAGATTAAGGCCTAAGCAAGTTTTTAATATCCTATTTAGTTTTGGAACATGACAAAAAATTCATATAACATCTTTTGCTGTGTTCACACTTTCTATTTTGTTACCCTCCCAATTACAATACATATAATAACAAATAAATACATGATAAATCCTACGTGCTTGTGGCCCCACTCCTTCACTGGAGAGGTTCAAGACTGAGCTAGAGAAACGCTTGTCTCCTCTGTTTCTTTTCTTTTAAAGAGCCCCCTTCCACTGAACACACTGTCAGATATTTAGTGAAATAGTGGGGAATCCTCTACCGCATGTAAAGCCTTTACCTGCTAGAATAGAGCATAGGTTGATCACGTTGATAATGCTCATCTACGTCCAAGGAAGAAGAAGAAATTGTGGTTGCCAAGGAAGCTGCTTCAAACAGAGATGGAGTGCTTGGCACTAGATCTGGACGGTGGTGTGAACCTAGTACTGCATACACAGAAATAAAGAACAACATTAACAAATTTCATTTCAATTTGAATCCAAGAATCTTGATGCAAGCATATGGAGTCCCATAGAGCTCTCACCAGCTTCTTGAAGATTCTTAATGTTTGAATTGATGAGATAGTAATATTTACGCACCCATACCCACAGTCTTTTGTGTTACAGGGTTAATTTCAGCTGCTAACCACTACATTCAGCAAAATACAGAGCAACTCAAAGGTCAAATATCAAAGCAAGGTATAAGTATCTAATGAATTTTTCTAAGTTCTGGGATTGTTCTCATGCTGCCAGGGCTTATTTATCAGAATGTTATCACATTGTTTAGGCTGTTGATTTGAGAGATAGTACCTTCTTCATCAAGGCTAGCATAGCTTTGTCCTTCAGCAAGAATGCCGCGCCTTCCATCCTTCCACTCCTGGCTAACTGCACACACTACTTCTTGTGATGCTGCCTTTAGAGCTGTGATGGAATTGCACCGTTTCTTTGAAGGTGAAGACTTTAAAGCTGCATTACCAAATGAACACAGGTGCTGAGTTATGTCATCTTATCTCCTTGCACATTTTTAACAGCATATAGAAAAGTAAGCCATCTATAAAAGCTAGTTTCTGAATACAGATGAAGAACATGACCAGATAAAAACCCACTTAGCAAACATTTTATTAAAACCAGAGCAAAAGGCATTGTTACTTCATCACTTTTGTCTTCTTCTGGGGTTTCTTACTTCTCATTATAGGACAATAAAAATCAAGTCACTGACATCACTAAGTTAAATAACTTCTATGAAGTATCAGCCCATGTAATCACAGACAGAATGATACAGAAAAAAAAGAAGACAAGAAAACTGAAAACACATTTGGAGTACTCTGAAAGGTTACATCATTTCCTTGAGCTGTGAACTACTGCTATATAATGCAACTGCAGAATTTCCTCTTCAAACACATATCAAACATCTTCTTTGGGCACAATAAACATTTCTAAAACACTGATGGCCTGTAAATTCAGGTATTACCATCTCCTTTAGGCCCTGAACCAGGGCCCGCCTACTTAAAATAGCATTTTGAATTAAACTCGAGGAACTGACCATTTGTAGTTCTTCTCCAGAAGTATGCCAGCTAATTCATCTAATGTTTTTCAGCTCTTGGCTGCTGACCTCCATGGATTGGCTGCAAGATTACTTCAGATGCACTGTAACACTTTATACTGTGCTTTACTACAAAGCTAAAATCAAAAGCACCAAGGCCTCTTGGCTAAAGACTGAAGAAAAAATCAGATGCATAGTTCCAGGACATTGTTAAAAAAGAGCACAGTAGATAGCTGCTGAGCTAGTCTCTGCCCAAGGCTGAATCTGCTTTTTAAGTTTTTCTTGTTATTTATGCAGGGTTGTTCTGTGCACTAGAGGGAAAAGCGCAGATTCAGAATAGTGCTTAAGTGTTTAAACTGAAATGTCAGACTCAAAGTTTAGAAATAATATTCTTGAAGGCAGGAACACTCTCAATTCTTTATTTTATAAAAGAATGATCATGCATTCTAACCAGTAATTTGTATAAGGGTAGATTAATAGCCCTGTATGCAGAGTAGACCAATAAGAGTGGGATATTAAGACAGGTTAATAGCCTGGAAAAATGAGACAGATGAATTAAGATAAGAGAGAAGATTAGGCATGATATCTTTTAATTTTACATTGTAGCTTTCAAATACAGAACAGATTGTGTCTTGTACTGAAAAAAATCTAGCAGGCAGAATTAGACAGAACTAGAAAAAAAAGACTCAAATGTTGAGGAAACATATATGGTATTTATTTCGTCAAACAGACAGAAGTATCAAGTAGTAAGGAGTAGATACTCCTTACTTTTTATAAATGCAGAGGAATTCCTTTGAGTATTGTCTCAGACAACAGAGCTCCTACCAATTCTCTGGCAAAATTATTCTATTACTTAAAGTGGAATGAGTCTCAGGAGGCTCCTTCCTCATTTTAGCTGAATTTTGTTTCATATTTTGTTTTATCATATCAGATTCTTTTATTTTCATATTAATAAGTCTTTTCTGAAGGATTTAACATTTAAACCTTAAATCATTAATTTATGATAGTCATTCTTGTAGTCATTCTTTTTCCCTTAAATCTCATTTAGCTCTAGTATTCGTGTTTTTTTCTCCCTCTATCCGCATAGACTTGTTTCTCACTCCAGATAACTAATGAAAAACTTAAGAGACCAGTATAATACTGGTAAAAATATTTGAAAAACACCTTCTATCAGTTTAATACAATACCATATGCTCAATACTCCTCCTGTAGTATTTGAGCCAAGTGTCTATTCCATACAGATATTCAACTCTAAAGCAAATCTTGTTCCATGAGCAGGATTATGGATCTGCTAACCAGGATTCATTTTTAAGTACAAGTTCCTTTATAAACTAGATAGTTCTAGCCCATCAGTTTATATTTATTTGTCAAGTACTCTGCCTGGACCACATCAAACCTCCTTTTTGCCTTGCCAATATATTTATTACGTCTTCCCTATAGCCTTCCCTACTGCAAACATCCTGAGTTCATCTCCACAGTTGTTACAGAATGGCTTATGTTGGAAGGGATCTTAAAGATCATCTAGTTCCAACCCCATCGACACAGGCAGGGACACCTTCCACTAGACCACTCAGAGCCCCATCCAGCCTGGCCTTGAACAATGGATAGAGCATCCCCAGTTTCTCTGGGCAACATATTCCAGTGCCTCATCACCCTCACTGTAAAGAACTTCTTCCTAATATCTAATCTAAATCTACCCTCCTTCAGCTTAATGCCATTCTCTCTTGTCCTGCCACTACATGGCCTTGTAAAAAGTCCCTCTCCAGCCTTCTTGTAAGCCTCCTTTAGGTACTGGAATGCTGCTACAAGGTCCCCCCAGAGCCTTCTCTTCCCTGGACTGAGCAACACCTAGCTTGATTTTACAGAAGAAGTGCTCCATCCTCCTAATCATCTTGGTGGCCTCCTCTGGACTCGCTCCAACAGGTCGATGTCCTTCCTGTGCTGGGGACCCCAGAGCTGGATGCAGCACTGCAGCTGGGGTCTCACCAGACCAGAGCAGAGGGGCAGAAACACCTTCCTCAACCTGCTGACCACGTTGCTTTTGATGCAACCCAGTATACAAGTGGCTTTCTGGGCTGCAAGTGCACATTGCCAGGTCATGCCCAGCCTCTCATTCACCAGCACCTTCAAGTCCTTTTCAGCAGGGTTGCTCTCAATCTGTTCATCCCCCAGATTGTATTGATAAAGGGGGTTGCCCCCAGCTTGTATTGACAAAGAGGGTTGCCCTGATCCAGTGCAGCACCTTGCAGCTGGCTTTGTTGAACCTCATGAGGTTCCCATGAGTACGCTTCTCAAGCTTTTCAGGGCCTCTTTTGTTCCTCATCACCATCCTTCTCTGCACTTGCAATGCTTCAGACTGAATTTCCTTTCAGTAGCTTGATCAACTCATAGAGAAATTCATTAATGTTTATAAGACTCCCAAAAAGACTTATTTTCCTAAAAAGTGGTCATAACATATCATGCATATAGGGAATCACTACTTAGGGTTAATTCAAATTCTCTCTTTTTTTTCTAAAGATTCCTTCACTTTACTTAAAATATCTTAATTTTTTTTAATACAGCTACTCTCAGCTCTCTTCTTTCATCCATCTATTCTATTCTTTTTCTTATTTAGTATTTCACAAAATATTTATCATGTACACTTCTGCTTTCCTGCTGCACTATCAGTTTTCTCTCTTCTTTCTTGAACTTTTAGATATAATCATGTATGCTATTCTATTCTGCCATGTCTCTAATATTGGTTTTCATGGACAGGGTGAGAGTTTCACAAATTCAACTGATCTTTAGAAAAGTGTTATTATCTTTAGGCAACATGCAGGCAACAAAGGCCAGTACAGCCTGAAAAATACTGACTTACAGTGGTAAAAATTTAAGTGAAAAGAAAACCTGATCTGAACTTTTGATGGAAGAAGCCTGTATCAAGGTGAGTCTCTAAACCTTGATTTTTATTTTTTTTTGTGCAGTATGAATAAACTTATCATGCCCAGAGGAACTACAATTCAAGACAGATATGAACATGTGATCTTATGTGTATTCTTGAATGATAGGTAATTTCCCCCTGTTAATTATCAAAGTCAGGCTAAATGCAGCAAGTCTGAAAATAAATCTGTTCCTGAGCACTTGCTAATTCTGTTGGTTTGCTTTGTAGTTGTACCCAGATTATGAAAAAATATCCCTACTGCTTACTCCATGGGGATAAGACAACATTAATTTGTTCGTTTCAGTTTGGAATCAAGAAACAAAATGTGATAGCTATTTCTCCAATATGTTTTTGCTGAACTCTAACTTCATATGCCTACATGGTAGGCAGTTTGGACTCTCAAAACAGTGCACTGGTTTTGGCTGAGACAGACTTAATTTCCTTCATAGTAGCTCTGTGGTTCTGTGTCTTGGATTTGTGACAAAAACAGTATTAGCAGCACATGAAGGTTTTAGTTATTGCTGAGCAGTGCTTGTATCTCACACTGCCTTGCCAGTGAAGAGATGGATGTGCACAAGAAGTTGTGAGGGGACACAGCCACGACAGCTGACCTCATCTGACCACAGGAATAACTCAGACCACATGGCATCAGGCTGAGCAGTATAAGATGGGGTAAACAGGAGCAAGGGGTAAACATTCACGATTAAGGCATTTGTCTTCCTAAGTCACTGTTACATGTGATGGAGCCTGGCTTTCCCAGAGGTGGCTGAACATCTGCCTGCCTATGAGAGTGGATGAATTCCTGAATTTAATTTGTTTTCACATACAGCTTTTGCTTTCCCTATTATACTATCTTTATCTCAGTCTAAGAGTTTTCTCACTTTTACCCTTCCATATCTCTCCCCCATTCCACTTGGATGAATGATTGTCTGTTTGGGGCTCAGATGCCCATTCGGTTTAAAACACAACATACAAGAACTCACCTACATAGGATTGGTTTTTCCTCCATTCCCAAAGCCTAAAGAAGATCTACAATTTCAGGGTCTACTTTAAGTTATAGAAATCAATTTATTTTGTTTGAGAGAAGTGACAATCAATAGTTAAATTACTGCTGCAAGATTTAGACTTAAGCCTTTGGACAACCCTTGGTAGAAATGTCCCTCTGTAAGAATGGTGGGTTTCTCTTTGCTTTTTTTTTCTCTCCCCCTGTGTACTGGTTTTGAATGGCAAGGTTTTGTAGCAGAGGCAGGGGGCTGCAGGGTTGGCTTCTGTGAGAAGCTGCCAGAAGGTTCCCCCATATCTGATACAGCAAATGCCAGCTGGCTCCAAGAGGGACCTGCCATTGGCCAAAGCTGAGCCTATCAGTGAGAGTAGTAGCATCTCTGGGATAGTGTATTTAAGATGCAGGGGGGGGGTGTGTACAGCTGGAGGAGAGAAGTGAGAATACATGAGAGCAACAACTCTGCAGACACCAGGGTCAGTGCAGGAGGGGAAGGAGGTGTTCCAGGCACTGGAGCAGGGATTCCCCTGCAGCCCATGGTGCAGCCCATGGTGAGTCAGTTGTCCCCCTGCAGCCCACTGAGGTTCATTGTGGAGCAAAGATCCATCTGCAGCCCACACTGCAGCAGGTGGATGCATGAAGGAGGCATGCATTTTAAGATTTTGTTTTATCTCTTATTACTCTACTCAGAGTTGATTAATAATAAACTAATTTCCCTTAGTTGAGTCAGTTTTACCTGTGACAGCAATTGGTGAATGATTTCCCCCTGTCCCTATTTGGACCCAAGAGCCTTTTGTTATAATTTTCCCCCCCTGTCTATTTGAGGAGGGGGAGTGATAGAGTGGCTCGGTGGTCACCTGCCATCCATCACACATCACCCTGTAAGTAGGTAACAGTCATATGTATCTTACCCTTGGGAATTAATTAAAAGATGAAGGAAGGAGAAATGGAGGGGTGTGAAGGACCAGGAATCAGAATGGGAACAATTTCAGAAGTGGAAAAAGATGTACAGCAATTGAAAGGACTTTATGATACAGACTTTACAGTTATTATGTATATACACATTGTACGTTTCCCCAGAATTTGTACCTCCCGGGTATGCGCAGGCTTATCCACTTCCCTGCTTCCCTGCTGATTGGCTGGAGAGGCTGCAGAGAGGAGACAGCCCCCATTCGCCCTTTCCTTCCCCTGTTCCTCCTACGTTCCTCCCCCTTTTGCCTGTGTCCCTATCCTGATTTGTTCCCCCTCTTGTCTGTTTCATGCACCACTCCATGTTCTGGCCGTTTCCCCGCAGGAGCTGCTAACGAATCCCGTGCACGCTTGAATAAAGCATTCTACCTGCACCCTACCTTGTCTCCTGAACCCATGCTGTGCCACGGCCCCCTCCCCCTTTCGGACCGCGGCAGAGGGGGAAACCAGAAATGGTTGACAGTGATAAAGACAAGAGTTTTTATTAATATCCAACTTTGGATATTTTTTCCTTCATAAAACACAGAAAAAATGCACATTAAAGGGAAGAATACTTAATTTTTGAAACATGCTGACAGTGGCATGTAAAAAATCTTTATTTTTGCAAATTAAATAAATTAAAATCAATGTAGATATTCCTACAAATACCAGATACAGGATTGGACATATCATTAGATCATAAAACGTATTTATCTTTATATCAATGCTAATATATAGGAACCTCTTTTACATTCAGATGCCCCAGATGTGACAAAAATACATAGCAAATAATTCTCTGTAATTTTACTATTAGAGTATAATCCCAACTGATTATCCCAAATTTAGTTTCTTCTCTGGAGTTATGAAAATGCTACATGATGTTGAAGAAAGGCTTATTTTATTGCCAAGGCAGGAGCGTTATATAGTAATAATAATAAAAATATCTAAAGGACTAAAATCACTACTTGCTTACCTTGTACTTTCTTGAAAACCCTTGTGCTCATAAACTTTAAAAATCTGTCTGCATAAAAACTTGGTCGGTGAACTGAAACAGTGTCCTGTGAAATTGAAAAAGGTCTCAGTCACATTTTCCGTAAGTAAATCACAAGCTAAGTGTCAAGAAAAGAAGCTGGACATCTCAGGTGAACTGTATTATACATTTCAGGCATACTCAAAACTAGTGAATCATAACAATTTTTCCCTTTTAAAGGTTGATTTTTCTAGAACTTTTTTTAGGTATTCAATTTATGAAATAATGAGTTATGAATTATACAGCTATATTCTGCAAAATCTTCCAATTATTTGAAATGTGTTTTTTCACACAATGTGTATTTTTCAGTTTCAGATCCATCAATGTCCTGCTAAGTGGCTGGTCTTATGTAAGTTATAAGGATAAGCTGATAATATTAATTGTTTTTTGAAAGCTCAACAAATAAAATCAGAACATGTGAAGATTTCAGAAACAGCCCAAACCGCATGGTGATGTTAGACTACAAATATACCAGAGCTAGCTTTTTTCTGGTTAATATAAATCAAAGTTCCATTAGCTAAAATATTAGCAGTTAAAAAAATAATGAAATCTACTTACCCCATCATAAACAAGAGCTTTCCAAGAATGTTCCAGCTTCTTCATTAACCTAAGCATGTAAAAACAAAATCAGAACTGCTTTATAAAATTTTCACGTTTATAAGTAACTTCAGAATAGCTTATTCAATGAAAACTCAAAATTCAACTTACCTATAAGACTGGAGAATATCAATAATACCCATAAATAGAAGCAGCTTTTCTCCTTTATGGTTTTTTGCAGGAATACCTCCCATTCTAAGAGAAATAGAAAAAAAACCTAGTTAGATTATATATTAATTATGTAAATTATGTATTAATGTGCTTTTCCAAAATTTCTTTACAGACAGGTCAGTGACAGAAAAAGCAACAGTATCAAGCTGAGTATCCTAACTACATGGGCCTCTAGTCGGTCCTGGGTATGTTCTCAGCCATGACCTTAAAGAACAAGAATGTTCATCCTAAGACCCTCTCTTCCTACTCTACCACCTAGAAAAAAGGGTCCATTGTTTTAGAACCAGAAATCCAATTTTCAGTTCATCAGCTTCTGTTCACATTCACGATTCCACTACAAAACCAGAAGTAAAAGTGACTGAGGATGCAGCTCATGCAGTACCTCTAAATAATTTGTAGCAGTTTGAGAAACAAAAAACTAAAGCAGCTATCAAAGACATAGTTGAGAGTATTTTCCCCATTCTGCCACTAAAGCAACAAGAGGGGCCTGGTTACCAACTATTAAACCTTCTCTTTTTTTTGGCATAGGAAGGGGGGTGGGGTGGGGTGGTAGCAGGTTGTGGTGGGGGTAGGGGTGGGCAGTAGGGGAGAGGGAAACACATTTTTTATTATTCTAGGCATAAAGGAAACCTTGTAAGAATCAGTGAAGTTTAACTTACTGTAAAATCCCATTACCATGAACTCCAGCTCACTTAACTGGTCAGACAGTCAGAAGTGTTAAACAGTTAACAAAACGATACTCTGTCAGCTTTTCCTGGAAGTTATGACTAGAAATTAAACACAGTGCAAGCAGCAGTTATTGCTGCGGGGTATCCATTCTCATCCTCTTCTTTATATAGCCTTACAATGAACCACAGCAGATGACCTAGGGGTCTTTTCTGTAAGATCTAGGCTTAGTTTCATCCACCTAAGTGAGGTTTGTCCCAGTAGTAGTTATGTCAATATGAGAGAGGACATAGTGCAAGGAGCCAAGGAAGGACCCTACTGCTGCAGTAGGCTTTCACTACACTTCTCAGGATATGTGTATATAGTATATATGATCTATATTAGCTCAAGTGATGTGGAATGCAGGGTGGGTTTCCATCTATGAACACTTTCTGGAATGACCTATATAATTAACTTTCCCAACACCCCTCAAAACTGCCAACACAACACCTCTACCACCATACGATGCACCATAGCATTGACCATCTTCTGTGTGAATGTGAGTGAGCTGTAAAAACTGAGTAAAATAAAGCTCTGTCTAATTTATATTCTAGAGCTCTGAACATTTGAAAACTCTACGAATGCTAAATATCATAATTTTCCCATTTGTTTGCTGTGGGTTTGAGCACATTTCTATATCATTGGTTGGTATTTACCTACACAGGAGAAAAGTAGATCCTGAATTTAAAATTAAATTCTCATTATAATGAAGGAATGATTATATACAATGCTGAATGATGAAGATAATGCTCTTACTAGCACTTAATATATTATGAGGGAAATAGAATAACTATTGTTTATATAATCAAATTTCTACTGCACTTTTTACTAGACAGAAAAATAAGACGAAAGCAGCAGTTCTTAATCTCAGGAAATATCATATATGACTGCACTTCGGTGGCTGAAGATACCGTTCTATGTATTGAGCATACTACTTCAAGATGAAAATGACCACTGTAGGAATATCCATGTCAATGTGAACAAATAATTTTTGCTTATGTCTCACCATGCTGCTTCCAATTAAAATTAGATTATAGTAGGGACTCTTGTAATAGCTGTCTTATAACATCTCTTTTACAAAAGAATGCATTTGTGCATACATAAGTCGCTCTGAACTAACCAAATTTGCTATCATGTATTTAAAGATGATCAATCTATTAATCAACATTTTAATTTCATGGTCTGTGGCAAATCTCGATGATGCAGCTTTTGGAAAACAAACAAAAAGGCTCAATCTTTCAATTTCTGAAATGCAGTGTACTCATGAATGTTTTGCCTGTTAATAGTTTTAATAGTAACCTTAAGAGCAGATTATGGCACTTACGTGTTTGTTGTCTCTGTGGTGACAGAGTCCCCCGACTTCCCAGGGCCCTGTATAGACTCCATGGCTGTGGAATAGAGAACTTTCTGCCCTCCATGACGTTTTGTGTCTGCTGCACTTTGGGAACCCTCTTCCTCTTTTTCCTTCATGTCACTGTTCAGTATGTGGATTCCCAGTAGCAGACTGTAATCCATGATCTTAAAACTTTCTAGAACCTACCAACAAAGAAGAAAAGGCTATACTGAAAAAAAGAAGAGTTACACAGCAGCATTTTGCAAACCTAAGCAAAATCATACCTTCAAGGCACAAGCTTGTCTTGTTAGGAAAATGTGTGAAATTATAGTTAAAAATCCTTTACTATCCCACACAAGTCATAGTGCTAGTTATCTATTTAGCTGAATGTTCTTTTTGTAAGTGCAAAAGAAAGATGCACAGCTGAAATGTAACCTGATATTATTTTGTAGACAAGGGAGATAATTCTAGGCAGCACCTTTTTGTTGATAGCAAATAATCAATTAATAGCTCCATCATATACTTCTGAAGTACAGACTTTTTAAAGTAATCTCTAATGCATGTTCCAGACCTTACTGAGCATTTTGCCTATATTAATCTCTATCTGTTCTCCACCTTCTGTTTAAAACAGAGAGTGTGTTCTTTGAGAACTTTCAAGTGTCAAAAAAGCATTTGCTCCCACCCTCTTATTAACAGGTGACAGGATATGAGTACAGAAATCATGCACTTTTCCATTAGGCTAAATATGGCCTATCTAAACTCAAACACAAGTTTTACTTCTGAAGTATGACTTAATTAACTAGCCTTCTCTTCTAGCTCTACCAACCATTTTTGTCTCTATCAGTAGGCAGGTCCCCTTTCTTTTCTCATACACCTGTACTGTCAAGAGTTTTGAGTCAGCTACACTGTTATGAAGTTTGGGATGCTGCCATTGAAAGGCAAAATACAGTTCAAGTCAATATCTAAACATGAACTAAAACAAGCTGTGATCACATCTAGTAATATAACCAAACTGTTTGCAGACAGCAACTGTGTTAAATGTCTTACATAACAGCAGTGCTAAGTGGAGGGAGAAAAACTAGTAAAAAACAGGAGGGATATTGCTGTGCCACTCACCTTTCCTTTACCTCATGCAGCTCAGCAATGATTCATGGTGCATTTTGACATATAATGTCCTAAGATAATGGTAATGTAACTTTTGGTACAGAATCAAGAGGCAACAGTACATATTTTTACATGAACAAGAACAAAATGTCATTTTGCAGAAATGACAGAACACTAAGTCCAGGTATATAATTTTGATGAAGATTATCCAAGTACAAATATTTTTATACAAAACACTGAGATGGTTAAGTAGAAACATTCCTTCTGTTATGAAAAAAAAAGGGCAGTTTCAGCACATCCACAGGTTTAAAACGTAATTGGCAGTAAATCATTAACTTAGTATGGATGCATACTAAATCAGTTGATCTGTATATCTTACCATAACGTTTATACACCACTAACCCTAATTGTAGCAAAAAACCTCATTGCTCAGATAACCAGAATAGTGAAGAAACAAAACATAACACACTGTAATCCAAGTGCAGAAAGGCACAGCCTCATTCTGATTTCCAAACACAAGGGGTGACTTTAGAAGACGTGGTATGTTTGCTCTTGATCAAAGTAATTCTGCGTTGTGGTAGGTTAGTTCAAATGGAACAAGAAAAAGGCTGTTAATGTATCCCCTTGGTACTCCCACAGCACCTTCTGATGACAGATCTCACACAGGATTTCAGCCACAACAAAAATATGTATTCGAAATTACCATACGATAAGATCCTAAAATTGTACTGTGCATTGTGTGGGAATGTTGGTGGCTAGTAACTTCCTTGTTTACGATCATAAATTGCAAAAACAGCAGGGCTAACAGGTACAAAGGCACTTGGTGCCAGAAAGTTCTAGAATTTTCTTTACTGCTTACTTTTGCTACCCTTTACTCAGAATTTCTTAAAAAAGAGGAAATAGCGAATGTTTACCATCAAATACTGAAAGCAGATTGTGGGTAAGCTGAAAAATAACACCTTAGTAGTACAGTAAGCAACACTGTCTATGCAAAGCCAGACTACAGCACCTAGTCAGGCTTGGGAAAACTACTGCTATTTTTATTTTACAGTTATAAACTACTGCTGACACCTCTGTCTTCAACCTATTCCTTACTGCCTTTTGAATTAGATCACATTAGAGACATGATTTTACTGCACTAATTAGATAACCTGTGTCTAGGACTGGATGTAACTTCATGGAAGGCTGTGGTGTAATGTGCTGCTCCTTTGTCCACAGGGACCTCTTATGTGATAAAATCAATCTTTCTGACTGCATCAATTCACCATTGACACTTAAACTCATAATACTTGTACAATACAATGGACTATTCTTTGACAATTTATGACTTTGTCATAGGATTACTAAAAAGCATAATAAGAACAAGTAGCTATTTTGTTATTCTAGTTCATTATGAGACTGAAACACCTGCACATCCAATGGACTAACTGCACTACAGATTCTTACAAATAGCACGTAGCATATAAACCGTAGCCCTTGCCCCCCAGATAGTCTGTTCATGGCCCTACTCAGAGGTAGGACTGTCCTGTTCAACAAAGTCTCTTTAAGATATTATAACATGATGTGGCCCTCTGTCTGCCTACAGGTTTGATGTACAGTTCTGATGACTTCCCCTTAGAAATTTGATAACCAAACCAACCACTTCTTATGCAAATGCACCTTTTTGAACACATCAAAGCATGTTTCACTCCCCATCTGTTTCTGATGAAAATTCTGATAAGAAATAATTACCAGAATAACAAGGAGGAATCAGCACTCAACAAAAACTTACTTTGTGTCAAACTCTCAGCCTGTATTAAGACAGTAATTTTACTTAATCTGTGGGATTTCCAGCTGAATATATCCAAAGGGTTCTCACATATGTATCTTCATGAATATTTAAAATACCAAATTGTAAAAATTTTTAAATGTGTAGGTAATGTTTTCCACACACAGTTGTAAAAAACAATCTGGTTTGCCGAGGACAAGTTACAAAATGCAGCACATTAAGATATTTCTGGGCATGCAGCATTCTATGAGAACATGAAAAAAGCACAAGCTTTTTCCCATGCCAAGGTTTACTTGGAGACACCTTTGACAATTTTAGAAAGAACTGCTTTTAAGATACAGCAAGTTTTGCTACAAAGGTACCAAAATGATAACCTAATCTAATGAAAAAAACCACTCAAATAAATCACAGTATTACGTAGCAAAAGTATTCATAGCAAAAGGAGAAAGACCTGTAAAACACCTGATGCCATCTATGTGAAATCACTAGAAATTGACATTAACTACCAGAAATACACTGCTTCTGTAGTTAAAGTGAGAGGAATTGAATCTGTGCTCATGTAACCACCCTAAAATGTACCTTGCTAGCAAAATGGCACTGTGAGATTTCAGCAATATAGTCTTAATCATGTTGTGTACTAACACGAAAGTGTTGCATTTGATAACGAACGACAAGTAAACCTTCAGTTCATCAACATTAAATTGTTCACCTCATTTGTATTTATATAGGTGTTATTTAACTAGCTTCACAGATTCTGTTAACACAACATTGTCACTTAGTCACCAAGTACTGCTGGCAAGGCTGACTTCAGCTGCTCTGATAACTTCCAGATGGCAAGTGTCACTCACAGATTTAAGCCTTATGCACTATTTTGCATAAAAACCCCAGCAAAATGGCATCGGAAAGTATGCCATTTCAGAACATGAAAAAATAACTCTATGCCTCAGATTTTCTTTTCTTAGAGTCAATCAGATGTTAAAGCGTTCTGTGAATCATCTTAGATATAGTTACACTCCACTATCTCAACCAGTGACTGACAGAGCAAAACAAGTATTTCTGCTATGAAATGTCATTTTTATTTTACATGCAGCCAGCCCAAGCCACACACTGTCCGACAGAGAAATCTGCATTCATGTTGTTATCCATGCAAAACAACATGCAAAAAAGTCAGCGGGTTATTTTCATAAAGGGGTCAAGAAAAACTAAAACCAAAAATTCACAAGTTTATGACATGCAAGTAGTGAAAGGATAACCATGCAAGGAAGAATTTCTTCTCCTACAAGCATTTTGGAAAAAGGACATAGGAATTAACAGAAAGAAGCTGATTTTACAACAAATCAATAATTACCCTTCGACATAAGGAGCTATATCAAATCAACACAAAATAAGAGACTGACTCACAAAACAAGCATTTCTTAGAAATAAGTGTACAAATGCCAGTGCTTAGCAATGGATCTGGTTTAGAAAAAATCCAAGAAAATGAATCACCACCTCCCCACCAAATCACTTCCCATTTCAACAGAATTACAGCATCACAAAATTTGCCGAGTTGGAAGGGACCAACCAGGATCATCAATACAACTCCTAGCCCTGCACAAGACCATCCCCCATGTGCCTGAGAGTATTAACCAAATGACTCTTGAACTCTTGCAGGCTTGGTGCTGGGACCTCTTCCATGGGGAGCCTTTCCAGTGTCCAGCCACCCTCTCACTGAAGAACCATTTTCCAATATCCAACCTAAACCTCCCCTGACACAACTGCAGGCCATTACCTCAAGTCCTGTCACTGGTCACCACACAGAAGAGATCAGTGCCTGCCCCTCTTCTTCCCCTCACAAGCAGGCTGTAGACCACAATGAGGTCTCCTCTCAGTCTCCTCTTCTCCAGGCTGAACACACCAAGTGACCTCAGCTGCTCCTCATACGGCTTCCCCTCAAGGCCCTTCACCATCTTCATTGCCCTCCTTTGGATGCTCTCTAAGAGCTTAATATCTTTCCTATATTGTGGTGCCTCAAACTGCACACAATGTTCAAGGTGAGGCCACCCCAGTGCAGAGCAGAGCGGGACAATCCCCTCCCTTGACCGGCTGGCGATGCTTTGCCTGATGCCCCCCAGGACACGGTTGGCCCTCCTGGCTGCCAGGGCACTGCTGACTCATATTCAACTTGCCATCAACCAGGACCACCAGGTCCCTTTTTATGGTACTGCTTTTCAGCATCTCATGCCCCAGTCTGTACAAACATCAAGAGTTGCCCCACCTCACGTGCAGAATCCGGCACTTTCCCTTGTTGAACTTCATATGGGTGGTGACTGCCCACTCCTCTAATTTGCTGAGGTCTCTCTGCAGGCCCTCCTTGCCTTCGAGGGAGTCAACAGCTCCTCCTAGTCTTCTTTCCTCTGCAAACTTGCTTAGCATCCCTTCCAGTCCTGCGCCCAAGTCATTTATGAAGATGTTGAAGATGTTGAACCCCACTAGTGACAGGTCACCAGTCTGATGTTACCCCATTAACTATTACCCTCTGTGATCGATCTGGAGCCAACTGCTCACCCACTACATGATGTGTTCATCCAGCTGTGTGCTGGACAGTTTGTGCAGAAGGATTCTGTCAGAGGCAGTACTGAAAGCTTTACTGAAATCCAAAAAGATTCCATCAACTGGCTTCCCTTGATCAGCTAGGTGAGTTACCTTGTCATGAAAGGAAATCAGGTTGGATAGGCACCATATTCCTGTCATGAGGCCATATACTGACTGTGACCAATGGCTGTGTTGTCTTTGAAGTGTTTTTCAATACTTCCCAGAATAATCTTCTCCTTAACTTTACCAGGCACTGAAGTGAGACTGAAAGGCCCCTAGCTTCTCTGGTCCTCCTTCTTGCCCTTCTTGGAAATGGGACAACGTTCACCAGCTTCCAGTCAGCTGGGACATGTTCAGATTCCCACGAGTGCTCAAAAATCATTGGGAGAGATTTTGCGATTACATCAGCCATCCTTTTGAAGATTGTAGGATGAATTCTCAAAATATATTAACTAACACTCCAAAAACTAACCATGCCTTTTCTGATTGTAAAAGTAAAGAGAAAATTCTAATGTCAATTGGTACTACAGAAGTGATAATATATAAAGATACAAGAGATCTGTAGCATTATGCCATGTCCTTTTTCCTCAAACTAGCATTTCTGACAGAGGCCCTTTATCTAAGATTAATACCTTCTCCACCATCCTGCCACACAATGCCATGTTTTATTTCTGTCCTATGCTGCAGTTTAATACTCCGTTAAGTTGTGTCAGTGGTACTGCTTGTGAGGACATGCTGCAGAGTGGGTCACTAAAATTATTTGGGTTAAGTAATAATCTGTGTGGATCCTTCGAGATAGAAAAAAGAGAAGAAAAACAACACACACACAATACAAACACTACCAATGGATTTGGAAAATTCAGTGAATAAATTTGATCATACAATATCTCTATCACAGTTGCTTCAGCACAAAACAGATACGTATTCATGCGAAAAAGCTTTTGCAGCAACTGGCTAAAACAGCAGTATTAGACTCAGACCTCAAACTTAGGAGATATGACCCTTTTTGTCTTCAACTTTGAATTTCCTTATCTTTCCAGGTTTCTTTGTTAGTCACTTTTAAAATGTGATTTCCTAAGAAAAGTCCATAATATTGATAAAAATTTGATAATATAATAAAATTAAAATGCAGACTCTCAAAAGCCATTCAATTCTCAATAACAAATACATCTTGAAATTATTTTTTTGTTCTTAAAAACTGAATGACCACAATTTGCTTAATTTTCATTGCTTCTGTAACAGATACTTTGCTATACAGGTATCAATATATTAGTTGTTCTAATGTTAACTTAGAAATGAAAAAGGGTAACCACATACTTTTGTTCAAAACCTTCCTCAACACCTGCATGAAATTTTGACAAATGTAGAGAGTATCCCTAAGGAACTGTGCTTTTTACTTTTCCAACAACAGGACCATTTCCAGCCATTGCTACTGAATGTCTGAAAAATGAAAAGCAAAACAAAAACCCCCTCAAACCCAATAACAAATCAAACTATATAAAAATAATACTGATAAGATTCAATTTTGGTATAAATAGGCTCAATTTCTATTTAAAATTACCAGAAGGGAAATCACATAATACAAAAAGCTGAATTCTGTTGTTTGGTTTCTAATTTTATTTAAAATTTTAGCAGCAATGCATCTTGTCCTTCATGTCTTGAAATATTTTAAGCAGAGAGAAAAAAAACCCACTTGAACTCCTACTCTGACCACCGGATGAAAAATTAGGTTCACACACTTCAACCTTCCAGCTAGATATTAGTTAAATAATCTTGACAATAATTCTATGAGGCATCTAATAATTCTCTTAATTTTCTAATGTAAAAATACACTGTAAAAATTAAGTGGTCTGCCACTGGGGAAACAACACTGAGACAATCCATCAGGAAAAATGGTTTCCTCATCTGCAGTAAGACTCGCCTTAAGGAAAAAGGTAAAAAAGGAAATGGTGAAGATTATTTGAATCTCAATTCTAAGTAATAGTTGTATTTACAGAGAGAAGTAACTTATTTTTCCACCTTCATGAATACTGACAAGATATTCCCAATAAGAAATCATAAAACACGCTGTTATAGGTTATAAATCTGAGAGAGAAATTTTTCTTTCCCTGCTTCCCTGTAAGAGAAACAGAGGTCAAATAGGGAAGGGGGAAGGGAATCAATTAGCCTTACAAAAGAAATGGCTGGCCAGGCTGCATTCCATGCTAATGGCCCATCGAATGCTGGAGTGAGGGGGGGAAGGTTTTGGAGATTTGAGGGAGCTGGGCACGTGGACAGAGGACAGGTCAGACCCCGTGGAGTCCTCTCGCTGGGACGGAGACAGGGACTGTGTCCGGGCATTTCTGGAGGAAAAGCCTGGGAGCCAGTCTTTCTGGTTCTTTCGTCCTGGTGAGACCTGACCACCGGCCTTGCGCCACCACTGCCTCGTGACTCCTGCCGGGACCTACTGGGTTTTTTTTTCATCAGAGAGGTCTGTGCTTGCTGGGAGAGAATGGGAGAGCCTTGGAACACCGTCATCTGGGAACAGTGAGTCCCGTAGGAGCGAACTGCTTTTCCTTCTGCCTTTCTCCCATTGGGGGAAGGGTCTTCTTTTTCCTTTTGGCTTCTTCCGCGATCCGAGACCACCCCCCAGACCCCTCCTCGTGTGGTGACCGTCAGAGCCCAACAGCGCCCCCTGCAGGTCACCACAGAGAACTGTAGACCCTGCACCTCCACTGACCCAACAGCGCCCCCTGCAGGCTACGATTAGGTCTGCACTAAAGGACAGAGAAGTATTCATTCAGACCTTTTTTTTTTCCCTAGGATTACTGTCTAGCTTTTTTGTGTTCTGTTACTGTTTTTGCCAACATACATATATCTTTTAATAAAGGGTTGTTATTTCTTCTGTCTTTTCCACACTTCCTTGATTAAAGCCCCTTAATTTTGAATTTACAATTGCTGAGAGAGAGAGGTTTTGGTCTATCTCATAACTCATCCTCTTTAGTAAACATTCCAGTCTTATCAGACTGTGACACACGCATACTTTGCCTACTCATAGGTCATTAGTACTTCAGCTGATAGCTCAAAAAATACCCTTCCTATAGATACAAAAATCTAATTAACTACTGCAAAACAAAATTCCCAGTTTTACAGTGAGTTGTCTGTTTGCCTAAAACATTTCTTAACGTAGTTTTAAATGTGACAGAATCCCTAAGATCACAAAGTTAACTAAGAAGAACCAGTTTTGAGTCTACAGGACAGCTCCCAAATATGATTCATTAAGAAAACAAGTTATTTTTAAGCAACAAATGAAAATCACTAGTGCTTTTATATACTCTGGCCCACTTTCTCGCCATGTTTTTAAATAGGTGGGGAATAAATTTTAACTTCAGCTTTTAGAATATGATAACTTTGCCATTTTGCTGGGGAGTTTTATTCCACATTTCAGGATAAATAAATATATTCTCCTTAATTTGCATAATTTATTTTCTTCTACGATATTTATATACCTGTAAAAGTTATGAAGAGGACAGAGAAGAACTAGGGCCTGACAAAGAGAGGCTATCTGAGTGCATACAGGTAAACATCTTACGAAGTAGACATTAACAGCAAAGTAAAGAGTATGAGGAAGAGTACTTGGAATCTTTTTTTTCCATCTGCCCAGTTATTAGAGCTAACTGAATTTACATGCACCTGTACTTTTAGCCCTTTTCAATTATTTTTTCTCTTGAATTCAGCAACAGATGAAATTGGAAAAACAAAACAAGGGTTAGTATTAATAGAATATCCCAAATTCCTGCCTATGACTAGCTGACATTCAAGAACATGCCATATCTCTGTATGCTTCACACGCTAACATCTTACAAATGCAGAATCCTGTGATCACCTGGAATACATGTCTCTTGTATAAAGTTATATCAATATGCTTTCTCAGGTAACTAGATGAGAAACAGTTTGTAGAATAATATCTCTGTATAACCATGATATCATCACTTTTAAAAGGGACTTCCTTTGTTTTTTCTTCTAATAAGCAATTACCAATTCTTCTGTATGTTAATGGATTACAGGGAAGATATAAAGAGTGCTTTCAAAATCAAATGACTAGACCACATTCTTATGAGATGTGCTAGTATAGCTTTCCTACAGTATTTTTTGACATGTACTTCTATAAAACTCCATCTCCATTTTTAACATGGAATGAGCAAAAGACAACTCTGTTACTTGTGTGTTTGGACTGTGAATTCCAGCAGAATAGATGTCTTCCACATGCTTTCTACCTAGAACAGAGGTAATTTGTATTTATTAAACTGCGTAAGAGCACCAGTAAAAACCAAATAAATAATAATGGATGCCTGATTCTGTATCAGCTATGAAATATGGAATGCTACCATCAATTCACTTCTAGCCTTTCTCATACAGATTCATGCTAATGTTATTTGAATCTAATGCACCACTTAAGTGCCATAGCTTATCCTTTGTCCCACAGAATTATTCCTCTGAATCAGAACAATTTCTGCAGGGTTAGGTGTTTATAAACACAACAGCAGCTAAGTTTGATGTGGAGTTTTATTTTCTGCTCCTTTGAAAGAAATCCTCAAATGCACTTCAAACCATCTTCAATGTCTTTGGTGACTTTATTTTTATTTAGTACTTGCTTACGTGCCATAACACTCAATTCTTGGTCTCTTTCATGAGCAGAATTTTGTTTGGAAATTGGAGAATCTGCTGTATTCTTTAATAAATCACAATTTTATACAATGTTCAGAGTAGCTAGCAGCATGATTACTTAAAAAAAAAGAAATCACAGCTACTGAAACTAGCTTCCAACACTCTCAGTAAGTAACATTACACAAAACACAGGACCATTTGCTTTCCAGATTAAAGCACTCTGAAGTGAATAGCACTTCAAAGCAAAGATTTTTAAGAAAGCTATTCAGGCAAATGAAATTATTTATTTTTAGTACCATTTGCATATAGCATGTCCCCTGTCTCCACACATGGCCCACCAAAGTAACTATGATAGTGCCTGCGGGCAAGGATAGGATAGCTACAGTAAGCCTCAGCAATAGTCTGGAGTTTGAAAGCTAGTTCAAATTTTTTAATTGTGTGCATTGTATGTATGATAAACTCACGAATGCTACATCTTTGGGAACACTGTAATGTTACACGCCTTGCTTTAGTTAAGGTGCAAAAACCGCAAGATGGTCTACGAGCAGAGCTTTCAGACCCTGTCACCTTGGGAGTGAACATAACAAGCCAGGGACGCAGGAGCTGGACAATGCTATCAAACAGCGCCTGTCCCAAAGCAGGTAATCTGGAGTGGCCACTGGAGGCACTTGCCCATGACCGATCATTACAACCTACTCAACTCCATTCTCTAACTGGGCAGGTCTTGCATCTCTCCACCAGTGCTGAAGGGACTGATACTCCAGCAGTGGTCCACCACTGCAGTACTCCATTCCCTTGGGGAGGAGCTCCATATCAGCTATCAAGATATTTTGTGTCAGCTGAGCAGATGCATCAGGAGACCAGTTTAACTAAGCAAGATAAAAATGGAGAAACATTGCCTCAGCAGGTAGGGATGGCAGCTATTGCCAAGGAAGTCAAAGCTCAGATAGAGCTGAGACTGACAAGGGATGTCAAAGAAAAGCTTCTACTGCTAGTGGGAAGAGGCTGACCAAGCAAAATGAGGGCCCATTGCTGGATGGGGTAGGCGATTCAATGACAGCAGACACATATCATAGCAGGTCCCTACCACCACCTTTGTCATCACTTGTGAGTTCTGTCAGGCCTCCAAAATTAGTGATGGAACTTAAGAAGGAGAGGGGCTACCAGCCAGGGATTTTCATATTAAAGAAGCAGGAAAAAAATTCCATTGCTTCCTGATTCTGATTGCAAATATAAACAATGAAAATATAATCCAAATTTAAGCAATACAGAAGTGAATTTCTTAGACCTGAAATACTGGGAAGATCAAAAATTTTCTTCCTTAAATAAATTCTTTATTCCAGTGCCTACACTAACTTTCTCAGTTTGGAGTAACAGTATGTACTGGGTCTGGCTGAGATGGAATTAATTTTCCCTCAGCAGACCTCACAGTGCTCTGTTTGCATTGGTAGCCAGAAAGGTGTTGACAACACACCAGTGTTTTGGCTACTGCTCTGAAGGTGCATCAGGTAGATGCTCACATACCCAAGAGTCATACCACTGAAGAACATCAGAACAATAAACAGGTGGATAAGGTTGTCGAGACTGGAATAGCCCAGGTAGACTTGGACTGGGAGCAGAAGGATGGGCTATTTATAGCCTGATGGGCCCATGAAACATCAGGACATCTAGGAAGAGATGCGATATACAGATGGGCTTATATCGAGGGTTGGACCTGACCATGGAGGCCATCACACAGCTTATTCATGAATGTGGAATATGTGTGGCAATCAAGCAAGCCATGTGAGTAAAATCTTCCTGGAATAGAGTGCAGTGGCTAGGTTTCCAATATGGGGAGGCCTTGCAAATTGACTACATTGGACCACTACCACAAACAAGTCAAGGGAAGACCAACATACTCACCATGGTGGAGGCAACAACTGGCTGACTGGAAACATATCCTCTAAACCAGGCCACTGCTCAAAACACTACCATAGGCCTTGAAAGGCACATTTTGTGGTGACATGAGAGAAATGAATCTGATAATGGGACTCACTTTTGGAATAATCTCATAAGTTCTTGGGCAAAGAAACATGGCATTGAGTGGCTCTATCATATAGCTTATCACCCACAAGCCTCTGGGAAGACTGAGAGATATAATGGACTGTTGAAGACTATGTTAGTAGACAGTAGTAGGGGATCTCCCAGCTGCCCTGGTCGTGCCCAAACCAAACCCCTACACACTGTGGGAGTAAATAAGGTCCCTGTACTATAAATGGGGAAGTGGCTGGGGAGGTTGGTATGGTTCTCTTCTCCCATGGGAAAAGGCAAACCCATCTGTGGGATTGTCTCTGCTCAGGGACCAGGGTGTACTTGGTGGATAATGCAGAGGGATTGGGTGACTTGGTGTGTGCCTCAAGGAGACTTAACCTTGGGGGGAAAATAATCTGTGAAGTAATTGTTATGTTGCAGGACCTAAAGTAACAGGAATGATATAAACTGACTCAGACTGAATTTTCTGAGGAGCAAGGAGTAGGTAACAATGACCCAAACCAGGCTGGCGTTGGTGCTCACTAATCGATTGTGCTGTGTTTCCTGTCCTGAACACTCATCCTGAGGAATGGAGCTCAAATCACGGATCTGGAGAGGTGGAGGAAGCCCACAAAATGGGAAAATAATATCCATATGTAATAGGATGGAGGATAGTAGTTAATGAAAATGTGCAAATCTGTATTTTGGGTATAAAGATGGTTTAAGGATACAGTTTAAGTTGTAGTTGGTAAGAAGGGATTTCTGTACTGAGAAATAAATACAATGGAAAAGTTAGAAGATATATAACTTATGTGAGGACTGAGTATGATGCAAATGATACGGTGTGAGATTCTGGATCCGAATCTCACTGAATTACTGATATGGGTCAGAACCAACTCACTATGAGTGTGTGTGTGCATGTGGGGAAGGGCTGGGCCTGGACTTGCCAGTCCATGGTAAGGTCTGCACATCAGGCCTGTGCTGAGGGCATAGGGCAGAGTCAGAAGTCAAGTCCTGCAGCCCACGCAGAGCACACGGTAGAGCTGCAGGCCCTGCAGCCAGACTGTCAGTCAAGGCAGAGCTGCCTAGTAGCCCAACCACACCACACCCCTGCAGCCTGTGACTGGCTACAGCACAACTTACTCTGGCCTGGAAGGCACTGACTGCATATCCTGCCTGGGAGGAAAACTGAACTCTATAAATACATGAGACTCCATGCAGTCTCCCTCTTCTTCTCCTCTCTCTCTCTTCTCCCTCTCCAGCCAGCACCATGTGAATCATCGAATTCTGTTGGTAACCATTTTTCCTTTCCTTTCTCTCCTTCTCTCTTTCTTTACCTTTTAATCAGGTTTCTTTTACTCTTTTCCTTCTCTTGTGGGTAACTTAAAACCAATGAACTGTGTTTTACTGAAGCTGTTATATGGATTGTTTTAGTGGATGTTTCCTGTGGAATGGGTCTTTGTGCTGAATGTTTTAGTGAAATGCTTTTTTCTTGGTTGTATTTTAACGCCTTTAAAAACTTTCTGCCAAAATATCTTATTTTTCTCACTAAATTAAAAAGAATTTCTCTTAGAGAAGAGTGTGTGACTTTTTCTGTGGATGCTAACTAGAGGTTATAATGAACCAAAAGGCTTTTAAAAAGTCTTAAATAAAAAATGTAACCACTCTGGGCAGTTTATAGCTTAATCTGGAATGCAACATATGGGATAAAGGGTGGAGATTGTATTGAGTCTGGCTGAAATAGAGTTAATTTTCCCATAGGAGCCCTCACAGTGCTATGCTTTGCACTGGTAGCTAGAAAGCTGTTGATAACACACCAGTGTTTTGGCTCCTGCTGAGCAGCACTGGCTCAGGATAAGTGCTATCTCTCCAGCATTCCCCCTCATCAAGGACTGGGGATGGGCAAGATCCTGGGAGGGGACACAACAAGACCAGCTGACCCAGTTTAACCACACCATATGACATTGGCTCAGATATAAAAGCTAAGGAAAGAAGGAGGAAGGGGAGGCATTTGTTAATTACAGTGTTTGCCCTCCAGAGCAACTGCTACATGAGTTGAACCCCTGTTTCCCAGAAACTGGCTGAACATCGCTTGGTGATGGGAAGTAGAGGATAAACTTATTTTTTTTTCTCTTTGCTTGTGTGGACACAAACTTTCACTTTAGCTTTATCAAACTGCCTTATCTCAACTTCTGAGTTGTTTTCCATCTTATTTTTTCTCTCCCCTGTCCAGCTGGGAAAGGGAGTGATAGAGCGGCTTGGTAGGCACCTGATATCCAGGCAAGGTCAACCTACCACAGAGTAAAAAGAGATGACAAGTTTTTAAGCCTTGAAAAGCTAATCAGTTATCACTCACACTGAGCAGCCATCCAAATGCCATGTGGGCAGTAAAAACCAGTGGCAAGACAGTCCCTTTCACAAAATGGATGGAATATCTCTACTCTTTCTAAAGGCGGAAGTACAAGGCAGGTAGTCAGATCCAACTTCATTTGTTGAGCAAATTCAGCTATATGAAAAATAGCAGTGTCTGCTCCCTTTGTTTTATAACACAGAGTAAAACTTATTTGAATAGAAAAAAAAAGTTAATTTTTTTACATACTTATAACTTCCAGTATGTGTATGTATATCTACAGACACACACAGACATATACTTCAATGTATGTATGTGTATTTATGTATAGATACTGGTTACTATAATTTCCTTTTTTTCTTTTAATAATTTTAAAATTTAACTGGGCCTTGACGAACTCTAGACTAACTTCAGAGTTGTTAATCTAAGATTACACACTGAAAAAAATTATAGTAGTTCACACTGAAATAACATGTAGGAAGAATTTACCCAGACTTTCAAAGAACCAGTAAGAGTCCCTTTTATGTAACAAATAAATGACTGATTTTTGATTCTATTTTTCAGCCCAGTTCTCTCTTTTAAATTCTGTTTATTATTTTCTATATAATAGATTCCCCCAGGTTTTGACTGGGTAAGAAACCTTGGACAAGTGGGGGGTGCACAAAAGGGCATCCATATCCTCAGATGTGACATACTGATGCATTCTGCATTATCACACATGGCAGGAGCTCAGGAAATGCTCACTGCAAAAAGCTACAGAAAGAACAATGTGTGGCGTTAGATAAATGTCTCACACTGAATATGTAGCTGAACATTAGGTCACCCAGTTTTACAAACCAATCACCAGGCATTGCAGACTTCTGTGATAATTAAACAAAAAATTTTAATCATGTGCAAAAACAATGCTTTCCATCTTGTACCACAGGTGGCAGCGAACAACAAACTCTGATATTCGGGATGCCTTTTCTGTGTTGAGTTCAGCCCACCCATTCTGATTTTTTATTATGAAACTCTTAAGATTCCCCTCAGACAAAGCCAATTTTTATTCTCCACAATCCTGTGAACCTTGGGAAAATCAGAAACCTGGATAACTCCCCCTTTTCCTAATTTATGTTTTCTTACCTTTGCTACAGAGAAGAAACCCATTTTACAACAATTCTCTCTGTCATAACAGGAACTGTTCCATTCACCAAGGTCCTCTCAAGGAGCAATGGTATGTATCCCTCTTCTGCCTTGAAAATGTTATGCAAACAGTAAGCACTGGCTTTCAGCTGAGGAAAAAATTACTTTGCTCCAGAAATAAGACTGCTGCCACTAGGCCTGCCTTCTCATTCCTAGCTCTTCTTAACTTACAAAGAGGCCAATTTACTGAAGGGGTACTGAGCTTGCAGCTCTACATACAGATTATCATACATAATAATGGTACCACAGGGCTAATTGTGCCTCAGGAAAAATAATTAAAATCTCCAAATTAGTGGAAATCATCATCATTATTATCATCATAATATCTACTGGACTTCATTCCTGTGTTAATCTCTATTTCTACAGGTGGATCAGTGCAATCCTGGACATACAGAGAAATAGGAGGACAGCTCTGGAACTTTGGGTTGTGCTAGATGATAAATTCAAATGAGTCAACAATGTGCTCTGGTGGCCAAAACGGCCAACTGTATCCTGGGGTGCATTAAGCACAGTACAGCCAACTGGTTTGAAAGAGGTGATTGTCCCACTACACTCGGCACTGGCGCAGACTCACCTCAAGTACTGTGTGCAGTTTTGGGCTCTACAGTGTAAGGAGGATACCTGCCCAAAGGAGGCAACAAAGATGGTAAAAGAACTACAGGGCATGAATTGTGAGGAGCAGATGAAGATACTAGATTTGCTCAGCTTAGAGAAGACTAGGTGGGGGGACTCATTACTGTCTACAACTTCCTTATGAGAGTGGCAGAAAGGGTGGTGCTGATCTCTGGTGCCTGGTGATAAAGTGCAAGGGAACAGCTTAAAGCTGCATTGGGGAAGCTCAGATTGGGTATTAGGAAAAAGTTCTGTAGTGAGAGGGTGGTCAAACACTGGAACAAGTTTCCAAGGGAAGTGCTCATGGCCCCTGGCCTGTTGGTGTTCAAGAAGTATAGGGACATTCCATTCTATGATTCTATGATCTCAGATGCCAAAAGCTCAACTAAAATACAGGCTTCAACAGTGGTCTGACATCCATAGTTCTCCCTCATTGAATAGCATGGAAAACAAATGGAGTAAGCAACATACAGAGCCATGTTCTGTTCTGTGTTTTGCCAAGCTAAATCTAGAGCAGATGTAAACACAGAAATTTAAATAGTCAATAATTTTTACTCACTCGACAGTCCCGCTGTAGTGTTTTCATTAGTGCACTGTGCGTTTCAGAGTCAAAATACAACCCTTCATGTATATCTTGCAAGAAATCCAAGTCTTTGAATGTAGGGTTGGACTTCTCCCTCTCTTTTCTTGATGCTCTCCGTTTGTATGTGGAGCCTTTCAAGTCGTATGTGAGATGCATTTTCAATGCTCGTGGCAAAACATTGTTCATGACAACAATTCTAATATTAATGCCTCCTGACTGAACGCAGTACAGCCCATAAAATTTAGGTAGAAGAGTCCTTGGATTCTGGTTCAGATTCTAAAACAAAAGAGATATTGTTAGATAGGTCTACTTTCAGTAAACTTCCATGCTTAAGAAAGGGTTTTTTTCATAGCAAAGGACATTAACAAACTTCAAGAAAACTGTGTATGACTTTTTATTCAGCATAGTTTCTTAGACTAGTTGATCTGCTTTGTGGGTCTCTATTTCAGAAAGCTAGCATAAACACTGCCATTTTCCCAGGAACTTATATATGCCAAGAGCAGAGCAGTAACTAGATTGATGCCAGGTTTCTCTTTCTCACATACTATCAAAGTGTAGACTAGGCCAAACCTAAAAGCATCCCAAAGATTTTATTTATTCTGATCTGAACAACCTTTGCATTCTACCTGCTGGAAGAAGTTTGGGTCAAATGTAGTTCTCATTATCTTGATTTGGAATTTGAAAAACAGAAACCCTGTCTCCATGAGGCTTTACACACTGAGGGTTAGTGCAAAATGACCGAGTTGTTTCCGCAGGAGTGTGAGGGTTATTGATTGTGTATATTTTATTTTGTTTTTGTTCCCTTTTCCTTCCCCCTTCCGTTTCCCTTTTCTTTGGAGTTGTGCATGGTATTTCAACTGTATATAGTTGTATATAACATAAATACATTTATTTTCATATAAGTTTGGCTAGTTTGGTTTTTTTCGTGGGTTTTTTTTTCCTTAGCACTGTGCTGGAGGTATTTTGGTGTTGGGTCTGGGACTTGGTAGGGAGCCAAGTAAAACTTAGGCAGATGGAAATCAGAATTAGTTTGGAACAAAAGTGAAACTGACTGGTCTAGTTTCTTTGTCCACTCTGAGTGAAATGCAGAGGGCAGACAAACACAAAATGGAGAAAAAAACTGAATTAGAAATCTAGAAACCTTTATTTGTTACTAGCTTATTAGAAGTAAAGTTTGGTATCAAATCAGATGATGACATTCAGCTTCATCTTGAATGCTAAAAGAACAGCAATTCTTATCTTAAATATATTCTTGATTTACATCTATTCTTTCTGTTGGGTGTTTGGGGCACAAAGTTGAAAGGCACGTAAAAATATCAAAAATATTACAAAAAATACAGTTAAAACCAATGAAAGTTTACAAGACAAATGAAACTGAATCTTAAGAAGTGTGACATGAAACAGAAGAAATACAGGTAAAATACAGTCTTCAATTACTTACCATATAATAACCTGGTAAGAGCTTCTGAAGAAACTCAGCCTCTTTGTGTTGAACTGTTTTGATGATGAACTCGTCATCTCTAGTTACAAAAAATAAGGACCCACTGGCACCTGGGTTGGATAATTCAATTAAAGGCTCACTGCAGATTGAGTACTGGAAGAGACAAAAATTGTTTTTCACTGTCAATGCGTGCATTACCCAGACACAAGTCTAATACAAAGAACTGCAGGTTCAAATAGGCACAAGAGAATCAGAAAGCTTATTCTTTGGTCTTCAACTGTAGCAACACTACTACTGTAGAGCAAGCTGGTTCACATAATTTGGCTGAGGTTTGAAGGCCAGTTGTAAAAGTCCACTCTGCCCAGGACACACTACACAACCGTGGAAGAGCAGCTGGCAGCTGAGCATACAGTTCCTCTTCATGTCCCACTGCACCAGGTGAACATTCCCTTGGGGTGAAGCACGTGGTTGAGGTGGAGGGAGTTGATCCCTACACTGGCACTATAGAAAATTCTTGAGTCAGAAACCTTAAGAAGACATTGCACTGCAACTCTTTGCTCTTCATAGTCATTTATGACGGAGACAGGTGCAAGAGATGTTAGACAAACACACCTGGAGTAGAGGTGTAGACAAATAAGCAAATCCTACTCTGTGAAACTGGGATTGAAACCACTAGACTAATAATCTTGGTATAGCTACTAATGTAGTTTTCTGGTTGAAAACTGCTTGAAACAGAAAAAAACTCAATACCAGCAAGCAAGAAAAATTGAGGTTTGGAGGAGGATTATTTTGGATATTTAGAAAGGCTTTCTCTTCTACAGGACACATTAAAAATTACAATCACATTAAGGAGGAAAAAGGTATTAAATCAAATTTCATTCAGACTAAATGGAGATGAGACATTAAGCCAAAAACCATAGAAAAATCTGTTTATATTAAACCCAAAAACTTCCATTCACATATCTTTTTTGTTGTTGTTGTTGCTATATATCATCAATTTTACACAGTTGGAGATTTACTGTACGGTCCAATATTTTAAGGGTTCAGTCTTTGCAAGAAACAAAATTGCATAGGAAGTGAATTGTGAGTAGTGTAACCACTAGGGAATTATTCTTGGCAATGCAGTATTTTCTGGTCTTCTCAAAGCAAAAGGAATAACTGTTTCAATAACAAATATCTGGCATATTAGGACATTGCTTGAGATGAGATGAGCAATTCCACAAGAAAAAAAGTTTTGTTTTTTAAAAAAAGCTTCCATTAAATCCATCCTGGAGCTTTGTCATTGACTTCAGTGGCTGGTGACAGCAAAGAAGTAATACAAGAAAATCTAATCAATATGCTCTTTTGTAAGCACTTGAACTAGAGAAGCATGCTTCCTATGGACTCAAACCACTGCCTTAATGCATCTTCTTATCTTGGCTACAGCTGATGCTTTTCCCATGCTTGCGATTTTTAAGAAACTTTTGCATGATATAAAAATGTTTCCTGTTCCTCTTCCTGCTTCTGCAGTCCACTCAGTTCCAATTAATACAAAAGGTCTTTCTTATTAATCCTATAGTCACAATTTTCTACTGGTAGAACAGCCATACCAATCTGTAACACAACAAACCCTTAGAGCAAACCAGCAGTTGTATTGTAACCCTTGCATTTTTCTTGCCAAAATATATAAAGCTTCATGAGTCATTGTCATTGAGGTAAGCATTTAAAACCAATTATCCTAAAACATTAAAGCTCAATAAATAAGCAGAAGTTGTTAACCTACGCTCTGTGCAGGTCATTCTACAGTTGTGCTTATTCCTGTAAAACAGAAATCTACCCATCAGGTGCTGCTATGCAGGGACCAGCTAATTTTGACTGGACACTTATGAAAGCCAAATCAAAATGGAAAAGTAAGAAAATCCCCAAGACCCTGACAACTGAGTACTTCATGATCAAGACATTTGGATGCAAAATGCCAGTGCTCCACGAGGTTTCCAGTGACAACTTAATTCTACCAGCTCTTCAAATGTATTTACCCTTGTTAACCAGTTTGACTTCTATAGCGCATTACCACTTAACTTCCTTGGAAAAGGTGAAATTGTGAATCTTTGGGCTTTTTCACTTCAAATTAATAGTGTAAACTCACATACACTTGCTGTAATTTCTCTTCATCTTATTTTATACTTCCCTTGCCCATTCAGCCACAGTTGGACTATCACTTACCACTTATCACATACACTTATGTCTTTTGCTGTGCAACTGAGTGTCACAAATCGCTTTTTCACAGCAAGCAGTCTTTCTGTAATATTTAACTTCTGCTACTGCAAAGGCTTCCTTAAATGGAAAAGAAGTTGCAGGTGATAACAGCTTTAATCTAGGAAGCAGAGTCTTTTTAGCAGGTGGCAACACAGCCCTCATACTTCATCTTTTGCCAAGTCCATAAAAAGAGATAGATAAACAACATATTACATAATGACACTACTGTCACACATGACATCCTTGTCTCTAAAGTGGAGAGGCATAGATTTATTTGATGGACAGACCACTCAGTGGGTAAGGAACTGGTTGCACTCGAAGAGTTCTGGTCAATGGCTTGTTGTCCAGTGACAAGTGGCATTCCTCAAGGATTGGTTTTCGGACTGATGGTGTTTAACATCTTTGTTGGTCACATGGACAAGTGCGCCCTCAGCAAGTTTGCCAACACCACCAAGCTGAGTGGTGTGGCTCACAGACTGGAAGGAAGGGATGCCATCCAGAGGAACTGTGACAGCCTTGAGAGTGGGCCTGTGCAAATCTCATGAAGTTCAATGAGGCCAAGTGCAAGGTCCTGCATTTGGGTTGTGGAAATCCTGATCCCAAGCACATGCTGAGAGAAGAATGGATTGAAAGCAGCTCTCTTGGCAGTGTACACATGCAGCCCAGAAAGCCAACAGCATCCTGGGCTTCATCAAAAGAACTGTGACCAGCAGGTAGAGGGATGTGATTCTTCCCCTCTACTCTGCTGTGGTGAGACCCCACCTGGAGTAGTTTTAAAGCAGACACAAGGAAGAAATTCTTCACTGTGAGGGCAGTGAACCACTGGAACATGTGGCGTAGAGAAGTTGTGGATGTCCCATCCCTGGAAGTGTTCAAGATCAGGCTGGAGGGGCTTTGATCAGTCTGGTCGAGTGGGAGGTTCCAACCCTCCTGCCCACAGCATGAGGGTTGGAACTAGGTGCTCTTTATGTCCCTCCTAACCCAAGCCATTCTATGATTCTGTGATTTATAAAACTCTAACTGTATTTCCTTGCTACTACCATTTAGAACTCAAAGAAATTATCTGTTTTTATACAGAACTATGGTCATGAAGACTAGTAATACAAAATCCATACATACTACTAAAGAATTAAAATACGAAAACCATATTCAACCTAAATAAAAGCAAAACCAATTAAGTTTCGCTTTTAGGCTTATTGTCTATAAAAGAAAAGAACTCAAAAGTGTTATAATGCACTTGAACACTACAAAAGTAATATATTTAGTAGTATTTTAAGTAATGTTTCAGCACACTATATTCAATTTTTCTCATTTATTCATTCAAGCCCTTTCAAAATAATTTGGTTTTACAGAAGCAGTTATCAATAACAGAACAAAAAGATTTAAAAACTCATTCAAAAAAATGAACAATAAAACTCTGACATGTAAAAGTGCTCATTTGTATTGTGACTGATTTGTTGGGTCATCCACCATGAGACAAATTAAACATGGGGCAAACATCTAGAAAACAAGCTCTTTGCTTTCACACTACCCTTCCAAAAGCAGAACTACAGGAGAAGCAAAATAGTGGATACTTCTCCAGGCAGTGTACAAAGTGGTTCCACCAAGTAAAGCTTGCTTTTACAATGGCAGCAAATGCATCACCTTTTTTCTCATGTAAACCACTGAATACTGTGAAAGAATAAGTCTTCAAATTACAAAATAGAGAGAAAAAAGGAGATACTATAAATGCTTAATTTTTAGTCTGCCATCCACATTTCTCAAGGCTAGACAGGAACACATGCAGACATCACTTTTGTAATGAAGTTAATAAGTAGCACAGATAACATAAGAGTAATTTCTTAGAACTGAATTAATAGAAGTCCACAAGTACTGATTGTATCTTCTCTAGAAAAAGTTATCTGAATGATACGGAAGTTATTCTAGTCAATTGATAAAAGTAGGTTTTTAATGTAAATTGTCTCAAAGACAAAGAATTTTTCTACATCACTAAAAATATTCACTAGTTGTAAACCCCTTCACATACAAAATTTACTACTTATTTAGGCACACTTTAAGCACCCTTTTCTGTCACTATGAAGCTAGCATACTTACAATAACTTGTAACTCAAAGGAAAACTGCAAGCTCTTACCAAATAATCATCAGGCTTGATACCAAAAAGTTCTCTGAAATAGCGGAAGGCAAGAGGTGCATACGTCTTAAATCTGAAGTCAGGGTAATGATGAGCAGGGGTGAGATTGCTCCCTTCACTGAAAACAAAAACAAAAATAAATGGAACCAAATTACTGAGCAATTTTTAGCAGATAGTTTTGCAGTAAAACTGCCTAACTCGACCATTTGCCTTCTGCGAAAGGAGTCATAAATGCAGATAAATCTCCCTATTACCATTAATCACTGTAAAAGAAATGTGTGTCACAGACAGACTACCAGCAAATTCCTTTTTCTCACCTTAAATGAAATTATTCTCACCACCTGTATGCATTTGCATAAAGAACTAAAGTTGCAATTTCTGATAAGTCTCTAGGCAAGCCAGTCTAATAGCAGGAAGGGTCACCCTCACCTCACATAAGTTCTTGCAAAAAGTTTGTAAGTCAATGCAATGAAACAGCTTTACACCCGCCTGGTCACTTGAATTGCCTTGCAAGTGATTCAGACTGATACTAAGGACGAAGACTAAGAACTAACACAGAGGGTAGAACTGTGCAGAGAGAGCAGTGGGAAGGAAGCAGGACTATGTATGTTTTTTGATGCCACCAAACAGTGATTGTTTCAGCCTTATGTATGAAATGGCATCCTCAGCATCAGACTTTACTCTTTCTTGCTAACACAGACCAAACTGGGAAGCAGCTCTGGTTTGCTGATCACAGTGTGACTTTCTGCCTGTTATGTCATGTTTTTTACCCCACCTCAATCTAAACCAGCACGTGTGCTAGCTTACATTCTCAGTTGATCAAACAGGAACACAGAGTACACAGCCTTTGGGGGAATTACAGAAAATGGTATGTAGTTACATGCAAGATACAGATTTGAACTAGAATAGGCACAGGCAAAGATTACTAGGGTGACCGGCCTGGAAGAGAGTCTTTCTTATAGGGAAAAAAAATAATAATACAATTGTAGCCTAACACAGAATCACAGAGAATCAATTAGGTTGGAAAAGACCTCTGAGATCATCGAGTCCAACCTACAAACAAACACCATCTTGTCAACTGGACCGTGGCACTAAGTGCCACGTCCAGTCTTTCCTTAAACACCACCAGGGATGATAACTTCACCACCTCTCTGGGAAGCCCATTCCAACATTTGATCACTTGTGAAGAAATTCTTCCTAATGTCCAACAAAACCTCCCCTGGCACAGCTTGAGACTGTCCTCTTTTCCTATCACTAGTTGTCTGGGAGGAGAGGACAACCCCCACCTGGCTACAGCCTCCTTTCAGGGAGTTGTAGAGAACGCAAAGGTCTCTCTTGATTCTCCTTTTCTCCAGACTAAACAATCCCAGCTCCCTCAGTCACTTCTAATGGGACCTGTGCTCCAGACCCTTCACCAGCCTTGCTGCTCTTCTCTGGACCTGCTCCAGCACCTCAATGTCCTTCCTGAACAGAGGGGCCCAGAACTGGACACAGCCCTCAAAGTGTGGCCTCACCAGCGCTGAGTACAGGGCAAGAATAACTTCCCGGGTCCTGCTGGCCACACGGTTCCTGATACAGACCAGGATGCCATTGGCCTTCTTGGCCACCTGGGCACACCGCTGGCTCATGTTCAGCAGCTGTTGACCAGCACCCCCAGGTCCTTTTCCACTGGGCCACTTCCCAGTCAGTCTGTCCCCAGCCTGCAGTGCTGCATGGGATTGTTGTGGCGTAATTGTAGGACTCAGCACTTGGTTTTGTTGAACCTCATGCCACTGATCTTGGCTCATTGATCCAGCCTGTCCAGATCCCTCCACAGAGCTTTCCTACCCTCCAGTAGATTGGCACTTGTGCCCAACTTGGTGTCATCTGCAAATGTGCTAATGGTAGACTCGATCCCCTTGTTCACCACCACTCTCTGGGCCCATCCATCTGTCCAGTTCTTAACCAAGCAGAGAGTGCCCCTGTCCAAGCCATGGGCTGCCAGTTTTTTCAGGAGTATGGTATGGGATACAGTGTCAAAGGCTTTGCTGAAGTCCAGGTAGACCACATCCACAGCCTTCCCCTCATCCACCACGTGGGTCACTTGATCATAAAAGGAGATCAGGTTGGTCATGCAGGACCAGCCTTTCCTAAACCTGTGCTGGCTGTGTCTGATGCCTTGGTTGTTCTGTATGTGCCATGTGATGGCACTCAAGATGATCTGTTCCAAAACCTTGCTAAGCACCAAGGGCAGGCTGACAGGCCTGTAGTTCCCCAGATCCTTCTTCTGGCCCTTCTTGTGGATGGGTGTCACACAGGCCAACCTCCAGTAATCTGGGACATGCCTGGTTAGGCAGGACTGAAGACAGATGATGGAGAGTGACTTGCTGAGTTCTTCCACCAGCTCCCTCAGTACCCTTCTATCCCATCCAGTCCCATAGACTTGTGAGCATCTAAGTGGCTCAGCAGGTCACTAATTACTTTCTCATGGTTTGCAGGGGGTCTGTTCTGCTCCCTGTCCCTGTCTACCACCTCAGGGGGCTGGTTGCTCTGAGGATAACAGGTCTGTCTGTTGAAGACTGAGGCAAATAATGCATTAAGTACCTCAGCATTTTTCTCGTCTTTGATGACTATATTCCCTGCCACATCCAATAAAGAATGGAGGTTTTCCTTGTCCCTCCTTTTGCTATTGATATATTTATAAAAACATTTTTTATTATCATTTGCAGAAGTGGCCAGATTAAGCTTTTGCCTGTCTAATTTTCTTTCTGCATTACCTAACAACATCCTTAAACACATCCTGAGTTGCCTATCTCTTATTCCAAAGATCCTTCACCCTGTTTTTTTACCCTGAGTTCTTGTGAAAGCTTTCTGTTCAGCCAGGCCAGTCTTCTTGCCCACCAGCTCGTCTTTCAGCACATAGGGATAGCCTGCTCCTGCACCTTCTTTCTTAAAAAATGTTCAGCCTTCCTGGGTCCCTTTGTTTTTAAGGCCTGCCTCCAAAGGGGCTTTCTGAACCAGCATCCTGAACAGGCCAAAGTCTGCTCTCCAGAAGCCCAAGGTTAAGGTTTTGTTGACCTCCTTTTTTACTTTATGGAGTATTGAAAACTATCATTTCACATTCGCTCTGCCCAAAATGGCTCCAACCACCACATCTCTCACTGGTCCTTCTCTGTTTGTAAACAGAAGGTCTAGTGGGGCACCACCCCTGGCAGGCTCGCTCACCAGCTGCATTATCTTCCACACACTCCAGGAACTTCCTAGACAGCCTCTGCTCTGTTGAGTTGCCAGCAGACATGCGGCAGGTTAAAGTCTCCCACAAGAATAAGAGCTGATGATCATGAAACATCAGCCAGTCACTTATATAATAATTCATCCACCTCTTCATCCCGGTTGGGTGGTCTATAATGGACTCCCACCAGGATGTCTGCCCTGTTAGCCTTCCCCCTGTTTCTTACCCACAGGCATTCAACCTTATCATCACTATCCTTGAGCTCTATACAGTCAAAAGACTCCCTAACATACAGAGCCATCCCACTCCCTCTCCTTCCTCACCTGTCCCTTCTGAAGAGCTTGAAGCCATCCATTGCAGCACTCTAGTCATGTGAGTCATCCCATCACATTTCCATGATGGTGACTATGTCACAGCTTTCCTGCTGCACGATGGCTTCTAGCTCCTCCTGTTTGTCACCCATTCTCCTTAACTCTTTTCCTTGTCTTATATTTACCACCTTACTGTATTTTTAGGCTGCAGTCTTGAGATGAATACTACATTTAAGATAAAGAAAATGAAGCAAAATGCTGCTAGAGAAAAAAACGCCCAAACCTGCCAGTGGATTAATTTATGATGGAAATAAAGAGAAGGCTTTTAAGCAGAAAAGTCCTACACCATGACTTCAACACAAATAACAACACCTTTAAAACAAAGTTTGGTCAGTCTCCAAGTGATTTGATAAATAGATAAATACAAAATCCAAAACTTGACACAGTAGCTGAAATCAACTTTTCCAGCACTTCTTTACTCATTTACACTAATTAAATTATTCAGAAATGCAGCATGTACCTTTGCACTTGGCAATAAGAATATCCAAAGTATACTAAACAGAAAGAAAAAAAAGCTATGAATTCACACAGATATGAAAAGTGATAAACTCTAAGAAACATTCCTGAAAAAAGACTAAATTAAATATCATGAAGGAATTTAAGAGCTTTCATCCTGTACAATTAATACTTGTCATATGAACTTGTCACCTTTCATTAATAAGAATTTGATGGTAGAAGCCTACCCAACCCACCTAGCTGCCCTTGCACACATACTGCTACAACCCCACAAACCCCAACTGCTGTAAAGTGACAGCAGATGAACAAGCTTTCTCAGGCTCTAGAAATGTATAGACTTTAAACTCTTGAACAGGAGACAAAAGAAGGGGAAAAAAACCCCAGATTTCTGCCTGCAATTCACATATAAAAAGATAGTTGTGGATGATCAATGATACATTCAAGGACATTACAATACTGCCGCTTTTTGGAATGTTAAATCATACAGTAAATAGCTAGTGAAGGCTGCCTAGGCCGCATGATTTCCTCTATCACTTTATAGTGTACTGTATTACAACTCCACGGTATTAAAATCGAATCCACATGTGTTTTATTGTTCCATTATAGAGCCAAAAAAATGGAAATCAGTAGGGTACTAGGCTAAAGATTGTAATTTTTCTTTACAGTTAAGATTGACTAATGCTTTTTCTTATAAGGTTTTTCAGCTACTCAGAACACTGCCAGACCTGTCTGACATTAAGTTTTATATAAATGGTTGCAATTCACTGAATTTTTGTGCAATATGTGTATGTCATGGGGGATCCTCAGCTATACTGGGACCCTGGGAGCATACTTGTAAACATATTTAATTGTTGTAAGATGCAGACAAGAACAGAACAGAGTGTTCTCTACTGAAGCATCACATAATTGTTAGGGAATCCTAATCACCTAAACTAAATTGAAAGGTCCTACCTTTCAGTACTAAATACTTTATAAATCTGTTTCCTGCAGCCATAACCCAAAAGCTTCTCCTGTGAAAGCATGTCAACAAATAAGATTACATGTCCTTACTATACCAGAACATACTGTTACTGGAACTTCACCAAGTCTGAATTCAATCAAGTTGAAATGAAGATAGGAGGTTTGCTGTGATAATGGCAAGGGTGCAATCCGTTTCATAATTGCAGATTTAATTTAATTGCAGATTTACTCCATTGCATATAGAGTAAAATGACCAATGCTGGGTCTGCAGGTGGACAGTAATGCACAGCAAGTGAAGATTTATTGCAAAACAGAGCAATTATTTTGCAACAGCTTCTATATAGACGGCAATTCCATTTATTTAGGGCACATAAGTCTACTTTACTACAGATATGACAGTCAATTTCACTGTGTAGACAAGTTTCCTTATTCTTTGTAAAATCATCTTCAAATACCTTTTATTTAAGGTCTGCAGAGTACTTTATCATACCCCTGTTTCTGTTAAACATATTAATTTGTTTCAGCATCATTGCCTAATAGAATAGTGTGCATGATCCGAGCAGTAAGTTCTTCTGTAATGTAAGAAGTAAGCTTGACACAAATAAAAGATTTCTTGGTTAGTCCTCTGGAAAAAAAGTTTTTAATGTTTTCTTGCCGCTACTTTAACAGAAAAAGCACCCTCACTTCCAGTAATTTCCTACAGTAACAGAAAACCTTTAAATTCCTTATGTATTTGAAGTTCACATGGCAAGCATGAATTGAGTATGACCTTGCTCTTACCTGAAAAGGACAGATTCCACTGTACAGAACACTTGATGGAAGTACATCCCTACACTATTTAGAAATTATTCACATCCAACTCTATTAGCTCTTGAAAGAATGTATTACATGGTTTCTACCCACATTTTCTTGGTGCATTTTACAGTTTCACTTTGGTGGGATTACAGTATATGTGCAAAGCCCTATGTAAAACAATTTTTACTCAGTCTAGGGTTTTTTGGGGATGATTAAGTCTTTGAAGTTGAACAAGAAAAATACCCATGATCTGTTGATAAAAAATTAAATCTGCAAAATGGTGCTCTGGACACAATAGAAATGTACTCTATTAAAAAAAAGAAAAAGGAGGTATAAACTTCCTCTTAGGTCTACCAGAAAAACAAAGAAAAGGAAAAATAAAGACATGTAACATGAGCTCTAATTCTCACAATCTTGAGAAATTCAAGTCTCTGTATGAGCTATTACAAACCATACAGGCTTTGGAAAGACTAGGAAGCAATTGTAACTTATGATGTATTTTAATAATCTTAGCTGTAAGACCACACAAAAGAAAAAGATGGGTAGGCAGACTAATAAAGAGAGATTAAGCTTAAAATGCAAGTTTGCTTTAATACTTAATTTGTAATTTATTTGTTTTTTAAATCAAGCACACCTAGAAATGACAGTATGTGTATCATCTTAACCTGTCTCTTTGTAAATGTTGAGAGTGGATTTAAAGCATAGCTGGTGTAATATCAAACTAAAAAGGGACTAAAACTAATTACATTTTAAATGGCTAACCTATGGTTTCTAAAAGTTTGCTAAACGAGACACGCAGATACGTTTCTTGGCAGCTTTTCTTTGTTGTGGCCTCACCCTGGTAGAATGTACTCAGGAGATATCCCACCTATCTGAAGGGGCAGAGAAAGCCATCTGCATGTCTTGATAGCAAACCTTCATCACAGAGCAATGTTAATAGGCTCTGATGGAGCTGTTAACAAAAGAATTAGTCATGCTGTACCTCTCAGCCCATGTATACCTTTCCTCTGTGTATTGCAAAAAGAGTGAAAAAGAGGAACACCTCAGTTCTTTCAGTGAAAGTAAACCTTTTTTTAGACCTTAAAATCAAAATAAAATGAGATACTAAGAGTACCTAATCTCAGTTTCACTGTTCCTGGAAGCAGCTGCTCTTTTATAATTCATCAAAATGTGTTTCAATTCTGCAACTGTATCAAATACATACATACTGACAGGTCAGGTAGTGCTTTGGTGTATTCATTTCCTATACATAATTTCAGGAAAGCAATCTTTTCCCACAGCCTGGAAGTAGGTATTACAGCTTCCTGTACAAATAGGTGTGTGTGTGTTTTCTTCATACCATGGGATAAAGTCTAGTGATACAGTCCTTGTTTCTCACTATACGTTTTCCTATACTTACAGTTATCATATGCTATCCTAAGCAGTTCCCTGTAAGGCAGCTTTGAAACAGAACTGTGAATAGTAGATACCTACAAAACAAGTCAAGCCAATCACGTAAAAGCTGAATACAGAAGCATTTACGTATAATGTTGAAGATATGACTCTTTCACAACCAACTGGAAACGACTGTAAAATGTAGGATTTTAGAGTACTTTAAAGGTAGTTTAAGTATGTCTACATAACCACACAAGTATCAGGGTTATGAGAGATTTATCAGTAATTTCACAGTAACTCAAGTAGCTGAGTCCAATTGTATTAGACTTGCCCATAACAAGAATGTTTCTGCTTTTGTTGCCATGGTATCCCCATTTCTAATATTTGTTTTGCAAACAGAAATTACATCCTCTTCTCTGTGCAGTCTTCATCTTCCTCATGAGGGGAAGAGGAGGAGCAGACACTGATCTCTTCTGTGGTAACCAGTGACAGGACCTGAGGTAATGGCCTGCAGTTGTGTCAGGAGAGGTTTACATTGGACATTACAAAAAGGTTCTTCACCCAGAGGGTGGTTGGGCACTGGAACAGGCTCCCCAGGAAAGCGGTCACAGCACCAAACCTGACAGAGTTCAAGAAGTGTTTGGATGATACTCTCAGGTACATGGTGTGACTCTTAGGAGTGGTCCTGTGTAGGGCCAGGAGTTGTACTTGATGATCCTTGAGGGTCCCTTCCAATTCAGCATATTCTGTGGTTCTGCTGGAAGAGCTTAACAAGCTGTCTACACTGCCACCTTACAGGCAGCTGCACAGTCCCATGGCCTGAGCTAGGCTTTTAGATGAACAATGGGCCTTTCTAACCATGGCCATGTTATCAGGAGCCAGTGCCACAGCTGAGTCAAACAGCTGAAATATAGTGCTGCAGCCACATTGCAGAAATAACTGAGTTGGAGGCACAATGTGCCACCAGGAACAGGCTCCAGCCAAGAAGCCAGAGGCACAAGTGTGTTCCACACAGCTGAGTCACAGGACAGAGCATAGACAGCCCATGGAGAATGCAAAACCTTCCCACTGAACACTCCAGTCACTGCTGCAGCAGTCCCAACACCATGTAAGCACCTCCATTGCTGGATTTCCGAAGCAGAGTTGAAAAGCCAGAAAACAGGTTGATTGGAGTGGTTTCTCCTGTGGTTTTGCCTTATTCAGGGAGCAGGGCAGAGACTTCAGATGCTATCTTCAGAATCAACCAGGTCAGTGCAGGGTTTTGTTTCTCAGTCCTAAGAGCACATTTGCATAGTACCATTTAAATTCTATCTGGACAGTGGTTCTCAATGAACTCCATTATAGCAGTAATACCAGTAATACCTCAGTTTGCAAAAGCAATATCTTATATAAATTCCTGGGAGCTTGAAGAGAAGGGGGTGAAAGGAATGCCACAATGTAAAGCACAAAGCGGCAAGGGCACTTTTCCACTCTACGCACCACTACAGTATGTACATGCAAGCAAGCACCTTTGCAATCCAAACCCACTCACTGTACAGAGACATCTCTACTTCATTCAAAGTCACTTCCATTCACCGTAATAAATCTGGGCTAAACTCTGACCAATATAGCACAGTTACACAGTAACTGTGGACCAGGAACAACTTTAATCCATGGTGTTACTCCTGATTTACATCAGTAGCTCCCACAATATGCAGAACAGTTACATTCAGATCTGACCCGACTACTTTCTTCCCCTCACATTTTTCTCCCTCCTTCATGAATTCTGAACACCAGTGGAAGTGTTTTGCTCTGGCTAGTGAAGCAGAGGTATGGGTGGTGCCGAGGGTTATTATGCGGTCAGAGAGGTATGCAGACACTATCTTCTGCAACTGATAAAATTCATAAACATTGCTGACTATTTTCCCCTAACAGTAAAAGGGTAGAGATAACACTATTTTGCTTGCTGGTGCACAGGCTGCTGTTTCATTGCATTTTTACTAGCTTAGGTCTGTTTTATCACTGCCACCATAACAGTGCTCCTGTTGCTGTCAAAGAAGCAGGTGTACCTACGACTCTGTAAAACAGCTGTTTTCTCACCTCAGTGCCAGACACAAAAGAGGTAGGGAAAACATGGGAGAAGGATGGAGGAGGAGTTACTGTGAATTTGCCACAACCAAGGGGAAGTTCAGCTAATAGCCTGCTTGGAGTTGCAGATGAATTATTTGTACCCAAAGCAAGTGGAAAAATATTGTTCCTTGCTTGGTAACCACCTGTTTTCAGCACCACACGTGCTGCACTGTTAGGTTCTCCTTAAGCTGCAAACCTCTGTGAAAAGTTTACCCAACCTGAGCTTGCTCGGGCACGCTTCCAGGTAAAGGTTAACCTCTTTGGCCTGCTAGTGTAACTAATTTCAACTAATTACTTTCAACCCATACCAATCCAAAGAGGACAAAACCAAAAGTCATTAAAGTAATGGCTTTTAACAATATGGCCATCACATGTAGGTCCTGTGCTAGGAAAAAATAAAGAGCACCTGAGATGCACTTTGGGAGTGCAGCCCTAATTGCAAAGAACATGCAACCTTAGGTTTTTACCTAGGCTAATGAAGCTAGGTATGGATATGACTCATGACGAATCCATGTAATGCCATTATGAAACACTCAACATCCCGATACTCTCAACCAGCAAGAAAGAATCCCATATTATTATGTGCAATCCTAAACAATTACGATTTATGCACAGTAATACTACTTTTGGTTGAAAGTATTTTAGATAAATAAAAGTGCATGTTACAATGAGACATAACAAGGATTTGAAATTTGACATTTCTGTGCATGAGCACAAGAAATCAAATGTCATGATTTGAAGAGATTACTATGGATAGTCATATATTTCACAGAGAATGTTGTCAACAAGTGCTCTTTATAGAGAGACTCTTTGTCACAGTCAAGATGACTCACTATGTTATATGCTACTGCTTAGCACATAGCTATGCAAAAAAAAAAAAAATTCAACCCAAACTAAAAAGCCAAAACTATGCTGCTCTCACCATTACTTTCATTTGTCTAGTTTTCCTCATACGATGTATTTATTTATAGGAAACTCTCCAGAAAGATATTCCTGAAGCTTTTCTAATCTATTTTACATTAGTGCAATCATCTTACTCCCTCTGTCATTGTTTTCATTTTAAACCAGAAGGTATGTCTCACAGTGTGCTGGTTTAAAGGTAAACCAGCAGGGGAAATGAACTCAACTCAAAAGAGAGATTATAAGTCAGAATAACAATTTAATAAAATAATACAATAAGTACGATTATACAGACAAACAATTGGTTTTAACCCACAAAACCCAAATGTATAACCCAGCACCCTGGGGCATGAACAGAGTGGTGTTCTTTGGGCCCCCTGAGTCCAAAGGAAAAGGAGAGGGGAAAACCTGTTGGTGAGAGTGCTGTTGCAGTCTGGTCTAGAGTGGTGATTGCAGTCCGGTTGAGAGCGGTGGTTGCAGTCTGGTTGAGAGCGGTGATCTGCAGTCTTCCTCTGGATCCCACGAGTGGTTAAAAAAGTCCCAAGACTCCAAGATTATATATTCTCCAGTTCAGGAAGGAATGCTCAGTACCTCCCTCAGGGCGGGGGGGTTCCTCAATGGGCATGAGGACAAAAACACCTTCTTATCTCGCAGGCCTCTTAACACCCAGTTTATAGCCTGAGGAGTCAGGCTGCTCTAGGCAGAGGGTGCAAATAGTCTGTTGACAACAGTTTCTGGGAAATGGCATGGAAGGCTATAGAATACACAGTTTTGGGTTACACCCATCCAGTGATGAACTGGACCCTGCTGTTCCAACTAGGACATTTTCCACCCCTTATTCTATGCCATCCATGTCATGCCCAAATTAACCCCCTTAAAAACTATACTCCTTTAAAACTATATACATATACATATATATATATATGTATATATACACAATGAAACATTACAGACCATTCTCACTCAAAATTAGGTCCCCTTGTGGTACACAACATGTCTCCCCATCTTTTTGCATTACCCGCCAGGTGGAACCAGGTCCTTGAGCAAAATCAATCCCTTGGATGGGTTTGCCTTTGCTTGAGGTGGGACTAATCCAGACAGTCTTCCCTAACATTCCTCTCATATGCACCACTGGGACTTCATCTCCATCTACAGTATACAAAGGTTCTGATTGGGCAGGGCCAGCTCGATTGATGGAGCCTCGGGTGTTGACCAACCAGGTGGCCTTTGCTAAATGCAGCTCCCAGTGTTTGAGAGTCTCCCCACACAGTGCCTTCAGGGTGGTTTTCAGCAGTCCGTTGCACCACTCAACTTTTCCAGCTGCTGGTGCATGGTAGGGGATATGATACACCCACTCAATGCCGTGCTCTTTGGCCCAGGTGTCTACGAGGCCATTCTTGAAATGGGTCCCATTATCAGACTCAATTCTCTCCGGGGTGCCATGTCGCCACAGGACTTGTTTTTCAAGGCCCAGGATGGTATTCCGGGCAGTGGCATGAGGCACGGGGTATGTCTCCAGCCATCCAGTACTTCCTTCTACCATGGTCAGTACGTAGCACTTGCCTTGGCGGGTTTTGGGGAGCGAGATGTAGTCATCGATCAGGGGATTGGAAGGAGGCAGGAAACTCTCAGCCTCTGGCGGTGACTGTTGTCCAGTGTGAGGGAGAGGACCTTTGTACGAGGACCTCCATGTACAGCAAGGAGAGTAGAACATGATGGAACAAGGTATCCGGTGTTTAAGAGAATTAGCTGTACTGGAGATAATCTTTTCAGAGGACGAAAGATTCCCTAAAAGCCCAGATGGTGTACAGTGCACATCCCAGATGTGGTAAAGTTTGCACGACTCGGGCCAGAAATGTATTCCTGCTACTTAGCAACGCTGCAATGGAGGGAAGGAGAGGACAAGGTGGGCGCATTGGTCAGTAAACTCAGGATTTATGAAGACACCGTCACCGCCCCATTACGAGCCCATGTCTCATCTGTGGAAACCAAACTGGCCGAACATGTCCGAAGCCTGGAAGAGAAGACTGAAGAGGGACACCAGAAGCTAAGAGAAGAAATTAAGGAAGGGATCTTCCATATCTCGCCAGGACAAACAAGAGTCTCTGCTATCACGAGCCAGTGTCAAAAATGTGCTGGTTTAAAGGTAAACCAGCAGGGGAAATGAACTCAACTCAAAAGAGAGATTATAAATCAGAATAACAATTTAATAAAATAATACAATAAGTACGATTATACAGACAAACAATTGGTTTTAACCCACAAAACCCAAATGTATAACCCAGCACCCTGGGGCATGAACAGAGTGGTGTTCTTTGGGCCCCCTGAGTCCAAAGGAAAAAGAGAGGGGAAAACCTGTTGATGAGAGTGCTGTTGCAGTCTGGTCTAGAGTGGTGATTGCAGTCCGGTTGAGGGTGGTGATTGCAGTCTGGTTGAAAGTGGTGATTGCAGTCTGGTTGAGAGTGCTGTTGCAGTCCAGTCGAGAGTGGTGGTTGCAGTCCAGTCGAGAGTGGTGGTTGCAGTCCAGTCGAGAGTGGTGGTTGCAGTCCAGTCGAGAGTGGTGGTTGCAGTCTGGTTGAGAGCGGTGATCTGCAGTCTTCCTCTGGATCCCACGAGTGGTTAAAAAAGTCCCAAGACTCCAAGATTATATATTCTCCAGCTCAGGAAGGAATGCTCAGTACCTCCCTCAGGGCGGGGGGGTTCCTCAATGGGCATGAGGACAAAAACACCTTCCTATCTCGCAGGCCTCTTAACACCTAGTTTATAGCCTGAGGAGTCAGGCTGCTCTAGGCAGAGGGTGCAAATAGTCTGTTGACAACAGTTTCTGGGAAACGGCATGGAAGGCTATAGAAAACACAGTTTTGGGTTACACCCATCCAGTGATGAACTGGACCCAGCTGTTCTAACTAGGACACCCAGGTCTTCCTTAAAACCAACACAAAACAGGGAAATCTCATTTCTGCATGTACGTGCATGTGAGTCTCATAGGAAAGAAGACATATGCAATGCTATGGCATAAAACCCATTTTATTTTACTTGTTCCTTTATAACTGTGTTTAAAAAGATAGAGAATAGATTTTTTTTCTCAAACTGTGCTATGTAATAAAACAGTTTTCGTATGTAGGTTTCATTTAATTTCCATGAACAACAGCAAACTACAGAAGCCTCCATCAGTGTCACAGGCAGACATTTTTCTCACCAATAAAAACCTTGTTACATGATATGCAAATTTCTCACCAGTAATTTGGATTATTTTAAACAAAATCTTGTGCTTACAGTGTATGAAAATACATGCATATGGTTAACTTTGCTATATTTACCTAATCTACAAGAGAAAGGCTACAAAACTGTGCACAAACCTTATTGTTAACAGCAGAACAAGATGTTAACAACTACTCAACTACTAGGAACTAAAGTATGTAATGTAAAAGCTTCATTTCACATAAAAAATAAATTTTCTTTTCGTTAAGGATATCTCAGTTCAAAGAAAAACAGGAGTCAAATGAAATCAAATTTGGGGAAAGATCAAAATTTAAAGTGCCTGCAATTATTTTTTATGTTGTTAACTTTCTTTAGTGACACCAGTAATTATTAAGGATCATAAATTATTAGAAACAGCTGACGAAGTAGCATTCAAACTGCATCTGAACAAGACTTTAAAAACTCATAGATGTTTTTGCCAAATTCAGGGAAGATTGCATACGTAGCATGTCTTTACTGAAAGGAAGGTACTCAGCACTTCTAAGAACCCAGACCACACTGAACAGAGCAAGTCATCTTGGTTTTGAAATACATTAAATACATTTTTCCTAAATCTTCTTTGTCCTTTCCTAGCATATATAATTTGCAAAGTTACATGGCACTGTACTTCAGCTTCTGAACTCCAAAACTCAGTATGACTTTGATTTCTCTTATTGGCGTGATTCTATTGCTACAATTTCCATACCATCACCTTGACAGTGAAACAAGCTGAGATGGCAAAGCAGTAAAGGTGCGCAACCTGTAATCAGCTTGTAAGAGCTAAGTGTTGTCACAGACTAAAGTCCTGAAGAGAATTTTATAGTGTAGTATAAACTATTATATTACACTTAAAATACAGGACTTGAATTCTCATAAATTTTGAAACCCCCTCAACAAAATGTCAAGTACTACTCTCAGTTTTTAGAAACTAAACTGAAACCAGACAAATGTGAATGTTGGATTCACATATCACTTCATATTGTAATTAACAGCTCCTTTAATTGAAAATGTCACAATTACTCTCCCTCTCCATAAGTGATAAGTCTCAAACCTTCAGTTGAAGTGTGACCTTTCCAATTTTCTTCCTACCTTCATTTTTAATGACAACATGAAAAACAGAAGTTCTATACATTAAACTTTCTCTAACATAATTTTGTTAGAACTGGAAAACAATCCTCATTCAAATATGCAGTTAAGAATTTAATTATGAAATTCTATTGAAGATAAATTGAAAAGGCTTGTTCTTACCTTGGTAGGAAGACACTTTCCACTACATAGAAGTCTTGCATAAGAACATCTCTGTCTGGTTTTGATGTAAGGTTTCCTACTGTGTATCCTATTCCCAGCTGGATAGCACCTTTAATAGCTGAGGATGCAGTCTGTGCAGAAAACAAGAATTCAAGCATGAGTTTGATAAAACCAGATTTCTGTTCTTTATCAGTAGTATGATATGTTAAACTCTTTAATCATTTTCATAATAATAACATCATGTCATCTTTACCTCCTAGAGCTCAGTGAGATGACTGATTTTCAATTAAAAGATTTAAAAGAATCACTATACTGTAGTAAAATCTACAAAAATCAATTTTCTGGTTGTACAAACTGAAACTTTTCAAATTGCCTCATTAATTTCCACATTGGGTTCTAACTCAGCATAGAATCATGGAATACCAGGTTGGAAGGGATCTCAAGAATCATCCGGTTCAACCTTTCCTGGCAAAAGCAGTCTAGACAAGATGGCCTAGCATCCTGTCAAGCCAAATCTCAAAAATGCTCATGTTGGGGAATTCATCACTTCTGGGGAGATAATTCTATTGGCTGACTGTTCTCACTGTGAAATATTTCCTCTTGTGTTCAACTGGAATGTCCCCAGGAACAACTTTAACCCATTATCTCTCATATTTTCTATGTTACTCCTTGTAAGAATAGTCTCCATCTTCTTCGTAGCCACCCTGTAAATACTGGAACATGGTGGGAAGTATTCCCCTCAGCCTTCTTTTCTTGAGGCTGAACAGACCCAGCTCTGTAATAGCTCACACACCAACTTTTCCCTCATTGACACTGGGTCTGAGTTTGCATCAACCTGGATTTTTGTTCCCAGGCCCAACAGTGCTGGTGATAACAGAGATGAAGGAAGTGTTGAGAACCTCTGCCTTTTCAGCATTGTTGGTGACTAATTCAACTGGTCTATTTAACAGCAGGCCAATATTTTCCTTCTGTTTTTTATTGTTGTTTATGTTGTTTGTTGTTTATGTACCCAAAGAACCCTTTCTTGTGGTTCCTGACATCTCTTGCCAATTTCAATTTGAGCTGAGTCTTTGCTTTTCTAGCTGCATCTCTGCATTCCCTGGCAACTCCCTTGTTCTCAACAAGTATTTGTCCCCTTTTCCATCTCTGGTATGCTTCTCTTTTGGTTTTGAACAGACTCAGAAGGTCACAGTTAAGCCAAGGGGGTCTCTTTCTCCACCTACTTCCCTTCCCTTTATAGAGAATGAACGGGTTTTCTGCTTCCAGGAGAGTGGTCTGGAAAAACTCCCGGCACTCCCTAGCTCAATGAAAGCTTACCTCCCAGTTGAGCTCTGAGCAAGCTGAAGTTTGCTCTTCCAAAATCTAAAAACTTTGCCTTGTACTAACCTTCAGTGTGCACAGGTAGACCCCAAACTTCACAATATAGGGATCACTGCAGCCAAAGACATCACTGAGATACTACAAGGCAGGTTTCTTTGTTTTGTGAGTAGCAAGTTCAACAGCCCCTCATTCCTGGTTGGCACATCTACTGCTTGTGTGAAGAATCAGTCCTCTTTGCATCCCAGGAACTTGATGGCTGATGTAACCTGCTGTATTGTTCCACCAACAAATGTCTGGGTAGTTGAAATCACCCGTAAGACCCAGGATCTGTAATCTAAAACTTGCTTGACCCCGTTTAGGTTCTTCTTTGCCCTTACCATCCTGGGTTGGAGGTCAGTAGCAGATGCCTAGTCTAAGATACCAGTTGGAGATGTACCTTCTGATCTTGACCCAGAGGCATTTGATAGGGCTTCCATAGTCACTGTATTTAACTTTTATATGTTCATGATTCTCTTTAACACAGAGCACAACTCCTCCTCCTCTACTTTCCTGCCTGTCTTTACAAAACAGCCTATAGCCATCCTTTGTGATCCTCTTAAGACATTTTCAATCTAACTGGACATTCAAATTGCTTCAGGAGTTAGAAGTAGCATGCATTATGTCCTGGAAAGAAACAGTCACAAATTCCAGGTGATTGTACATTAATGCCAAGGCATTACAAAGCAAGCTTATGGCTTAAACACTGATTCTGGATACAAATGTATTTATTACATTCTGCCTAACAGTCAATGCAAGAGGTGCATTGACTGAGTGGAATGCAAAGAAAAATGAAAGTGATGAGGAAAGAGAAATCCCTCAATAAAAATCTACCTGCATAAAGTGGAATGACTAAATTCAACAGCCAGGGTTTGCAGGACAGAGAAAGGTTCAAAAGGTCAGCGCCAAATTGTGATACTATATATGTGTAAACTGAGACCATCTCTGAAACTTTCTCATGCTGAATAGAGAACCCTGATGGACAAATTAAAAAAAATGGCAGAACTGAGTCAAAATCAGAAACTAGTCAAGAAAGGAATTATTAAGAAAAGACCGAAGGAGTGAATAAAGAAAATCACTGGGAAGGGAAAGGCGGCTATCAGGAAGGGAGTATCTTCCCTTACATCATGTATTTTCATCAGTCTGAAGACAACATATTTGGTGTCTGTTTTTAGATTTTAGCCCCCACCCACCAAACAAGCTAGACATTAACAGTGGAAGCAAAGAACACTAGAAGATTCATGATCAGAACTACTTCAGCACTTGAACAAAATCATTTCAGGAATGGGAATTACATAAGAAGTGGTTCAAGTACACAAAACTACTCTTGTTACAGTTTCTGGAACAGCAAATATTACAGTGACTGCTTATTTTTAGAAAAGAAAAGACAGACATGTGTATATCGTAAATAATTAAGACTGCACACCAAGCAGAACTTTTACTTGCATAACAGCTTAGAAAAGGCAACTTGGTGGGAACAAACAAAATCCCATTCTGAAAGTGCTACTTTGACTACTAAAACCATTTGGCTTTGTGTCATAAGAGGAGTCACATTTTTCTTTCCTTGAAAGGCTTCTATTCATGAATGATTAATAAACAACAAAAGCCATAATTATGTAACTTTGATCAAACCAATACACATGGTTTCTGCTTCATAGCTGGATGCCCACCTTGTTCACTGCCATAGCAAGCGACTATGTCTGAAAGAACAGCATATAGTAAAGTAAAACAGAAGACATGCCATTCCAAATAAACCCTAACAAAACCCACTGAACTTCAAAAAAACCCCAAGACAGGTAAGCTGGCAATGTGATTTCAAAAGGAAAACTCTAGACCATCTTTTGAGCTCATAAAAAATATCTGCAGGATTTTTTTTTCAAATTTAAAAGAAAACCTACAGACCTACAGTCTCTGAAAAGCAGAATGTAAGGCCTTCTACTAGTATGACACAGACTCTACCTCCAAGGTTACTGTCTTATTAATTTTCACTCCTATTCAAGAGTGCCATTAGTAATCACCCACCATTTCTACAGCAATCACAGCAGTCGGTTTAACAGAAAAGTAATGTTATGAAGTCATTCAGGATACTTTAACAACTGCTTTAAAACAAATTGATGGCAGTTACAGCATGTTGAAGCCAACTGCAAACCAATTGTTTGTCAATCACTGCTATATAATTAAATATACTGTAAACTGCAATTCTTGCAGCCCTGCAAACTGAGAAATTGCCCATTCCCTGTACTACTGTCCCAGAATGCTAATATTTCAAAGTAGGTAAGGACATTTTTCTTCCATCTTAAATGGGAACAGATCAGCAAAGGTAAAAGACCTGCATTTCAGGAAGAGATGTACTGGGGACAAAGTGCTCCAGAAGTCCCACAGTTTATGGAGGATTGAAACAAAAAAGCCTCTGCACAGTTTTATCCTTGCATAAAAAAGCTTAAACTGTCCTCGTTATGATGAAACACACCTTTGTCTATTTTTGTCAAAAGTAACTATATATTTTCTCTATATTTGTCATACAGCTTTGCTAAAAAAGCCTGTAGGAATGAAACATATGCAGACACATAAAGCATAACAACAGGTTACAGGATGAAACAGTATATAATATAGAATACACATAGTATAATAGTATATAGGATATAATATAGAACACAGACAGTTAGGTATATGGAATATTTGCATCATTGACATATATTCTAGCCCTAGATGCACTGTTCTCTTGAATTACTGTTATCTGCAGATGGGTCTTCCATCTTGCTCTACATCACTCTAAGCTGAAAACCTTTCCTGGAATAGCAAATTAAATGAGAATATAAATCCTTTCAAATCATGTATTAAGTTTGCACATGATCCCACAAATGCACTAAGTAGGATTTCAACACTTGCTTTTCCTACAATTAATTGCTTTCAGCGTAGTCCCGTAAAACTTAAATTTTTTATTTTCGTAAAAGAAATGTGTTAATCCGACACACATGCTGTATGTAAAGGCAGTTTACATTCTGCTAACAAAAAAAATCCACTATCTGAAGCTATTTAACAACTGTGCCAATTAGGGACGAGGCTACTGAAAGGATTGAAAAAGTCTGTCCCTTAAAGTAAATGAAAAGAAATCCAGGGATGGCAAAAATATAGATACTATAGTTTCAGAATGTATATTATATTATATAGTATATTATATAGTATATATATTATACATTGCTCAATAATTATTTCCATTGGAGTGTGAAAGTTGTAAATGGCCGGCAAACCTAATTAACCAATAATGTGTCAATACAATCACCAAGTACATAGTACACAAAGACTTCAGATATGGAAAACACATTTATTCTTTTAGACAGGTTTCCTTATACTTTATCCATATTTGTATGGGACTATTAATGACATAAAACAAATCATTTAACAAACCATGAGCAGAGAGGAGTTGAGCAGGACTAAGGCTTCATTTAATTTAACAGAAGTTCCCCTTTACTCTTATTCACAAAGTTATCTTTCTATTCTTCCTTCAGCTCTCAATTGTTCTTTGCTAAGTCTTTATGTGTTTCCCACAACATACTCACGAAATGTAACTAACATTCTTGGCTTCTTCAAAAGTAGACATCCTAGGGATTCCCTTTAGGACTGCGTGAATGTAAACTTGGTCCTTGTTTATGTGTTTTCCCTTTTCATAATTAATTTTATTGCAGCTAAACCTGTGAACTTTCTGGGGCAAAGATTTTCCCAGAAGACATCTGTTTTATAGCAGATGATATAAAGCAAAGAAAAGAAATTAACTCTCCCTCAGCAACTCTACTTCACTATCACTGCAGAAGGCAAGACGATGACTCCTTTCTTTCACCCTCTTTACTACTGTCATTCAAACAGGTTTTAAAATCTCGCTGATGAAATGGCAGAAACACCTAGCTACCATAGTATGGTATGAGAGACGGGGAGAAACAAACATCTGAACACAAGCCACCACTAATAAACACTGCTTTGCAACCATGCTTCCCACAAAGTAGTTGCCATTAGTTCATTTCTCTCTTCTACTGTATGTGGAGAAGCCTGCTCTCATCTTCCTCACCATCCCAGTCTGCTCCTTGGTGAGACAGTGAATTGGACTGCCTTCAGGTAGCATTCTCAGTGAAATAAATAAAATAAAAAAGATAGATAGATAGATAGATAGATAGATAGATAGATAGATAGATAGATAGATAAAAAGAAATCCACAGGGTCTCACTTGATTAAAGCTTGATTAAAATTATTCAAGCCACATAGGTTATTCCAGATGTCAATTTTCTACTAAAGTAAGCATTTGCTCTTCAGTTATACTAGTTATCATGAGTACCAGGAATCCACCTACACTATCACTTCCATGCAAACAAAGTTTATCTTTTCCGGACTTCTGAAAACATACTAACCTGTCATAAATTTTGTAAACTCTTAAGCCAAACCATCTGAGGAGAATGCATGTTAAAAACAGTATGACTTCTTCAAGAAACATTTAAAAAGAGATGTCTTAGAACATTAGGAAGTTGCAATTATATTCAAGATGTAATTGTGGTTATTGCCTAGTCCACTGCCTCTGCAGTAGAGTTGTCTTGTCTTTGAGTGCCTGCTGTGCTTACAGTCCCATGGAAACAACACTTCTTGTAGCTGTTTCTCCTAAAGCTTCTGGAGGCTGCTACCCCATCTCAGCATGATCTCTGCAGCTGCCACATAATAAATCACAAACAGGGACATCATAAAAACAGAGTTTCCAGGAAATTCCACTACATAAACTGATCTTACTGTTTCTCCAGAACTTGTAACCATGGGTCGCTACAGCCACAGTACCCCTTCAATCTTCCTTCAGTTCACATTGTTCTTTTCTCTATCAAATATTTGCTCACCTTCTGCAGGTCACACTTTATGAAGATGGACTTCCACTCATTGTGTGTGCATGTTTCACGAAGCTAGACATCATGTTTGTCTGTGTCATGAAGATGGACTTCTGCCCATCGTGTGTGTGTTTGTGTGGTTCTTCCAGCTCAACGGCCATCAGAATGATTTACTGACCCAAGCTGAATCTGATCTCCATTTTCCAAAATTGGATTCAAATGACTCCATGGCTTTCAATTAATTTTTCCTCCATTTCAAAACATTTATGCTGAAGTTTCAGACTTAACCATGAATCCAACTACTGTGGTTGTTCTATCTCTGAGGAAAAGAATTTGAGACCTCTGCGTTTGATAGTAGCCATTTCTCCAGGCAAAGCCACTAAAGAGAGTTATTTCAGTATCCTTGCAGATGCACAAAGTCTGCCACTGAGAACACAGGTCTCAATGTAGTAAAACCTCCAGTAGTGAAGTTTCAGCATCTGCAAGAAAAAGTACCCTATGTGGAGACATTAGATGCAGGGCATATGTCAATGCCAAAAGTGATGAAGCAATGCTGCTTGCATGTGTTTGCAAGCTCTAACAATACGTAGCTGGCTTTCTTTAACCAGGAAAATTCCCCTTGTTCCTGGCAAAGTGACTCTCACTTATGATACCCAGTTTTGAACATGTGATGTAGTGCTTATAATATGCTAAACAGAAGAGCCAGAACATATGTAATAACAAGAAAAAAAAAAATCTAATTTTATGTGTGTGTGGCAGCCTTCAGACTAAACGTAGAGATCGTGGCAATCCAGTAGCAGTTTTTTCACAAGTGCACATACACATATGCTTTGTTTTCTGGTCTGATTTTTTTCTACACACTTAATGTGCTTTGACAGACATGTCTGCCTGATTCTTGCTACCATCCTAGTATTAGGCATAAGGATGCTACTGAAATATGTTTCGTCACAGAGAAGATTCAGGGACTACTGTGCAATTGATGACATCACAACGCAAAAGGCGCACATGTCTCAGCAGCTTCTTACAACAAAGTCTGCAAAATAATAGGAAGGAAATGAAAAACATGGTTTTTGCATACTCCAGATACCAGTGACAAGACCGTGATGAATATCCAAGAAAAACTATAGTCTGGTGACTGGATTTTGTTACAGGGTTCCCTTGCTACTTTGCTTAGGATCCTTAAGCATGAAATGTAACAAATAGTCTCTCTCTAACTCTGTTTCTCCCTGAAAAAAAAACCCCAAACCACAACAAAAAAAACCCCCACCAAAAACCAAAACCCACAACAAAAAACCAGAAACCCAAACAAACAAAAAACCCCAAACACAAACCCCAAAACAAAACCAAAAGAAACACAAGACTAACCCAAGCTAACAGACCAAAAAAATCACGCTGAAAGAACTGGCCTCAGTTTGCATAATTTTTATTTCTTTTATCTCAAAGCTATTTTAATCCTCTACCTTAAAAGCTGCATTGAACATATACATCTGTAAAGTGTCTGTTCCATTAACTAAATTCTTTAATCTGAGTTACTGAAATATTTTGTCACACTGTAGACTAGAGTAACTTCTTGAAATGTACTGATAGAAAACCTGTACTGATAGAGAGAAAACCCAGGAGTAGCTTCAGATTATAATGTTTGTAGCAAACGTCTGCAGCTGAACAGCCCAGCAGCCCCACCTTAAATAACACCATTTTTAAAGATAGGAAAACAGCAGTTTTCAGCAGAAAAATAAACACAACAAACAGAAGGTTGTGTTCCCTCTTCTCCCAAGGCCTTGGACTAGATAATAACAGACAATTAAAACAGAGAAGAGCATTTATATCAGAATGCAGTAGCAGAAAAACTGAAAGCTAAAAAAGAGTAGAATGAAGAAGCATGATTCATAATAGAAACCATGCTATTTTTTTGGTCCCATCATACCTTGCAGAATCCACAAGGATGGGGTAGCAATACTCATGCAAGGCCTTGCACAAGGTTGCAATAATGTAAGAAACTTCTTGGAACTTCAAGGTATTTACATTCATGCAGCTGGCAAGTCAGCTGACTACTACTGGAGGTCAGAAATAAACTTTTCTATCATAAACAAGATTCCTTTTTTCCCCCAGGATGCACAGACAAGTAGTATCTTTGGGAACGCTCCCAAGGCCACATATGCGAAAGAACTACAGGACACAAACCAAGCTGCAGTCCTCTGTTTTTCTCAGCTGAACAGTATAACCTTCTATTTTTATGTAAATTATTATGTAAAAAAACCATAATGTATTTATTACGTAAAAATAAATTTTGGTAAAAATTCATTATGGAATTTTTACATAATATTTGTATTTAAATAGAAATATTTAAATACTTTATTATTATGTAATAATAATAACTTATTATACAAAAAAAACGTTCAAGTGAAGTTTCTGAGCAAGGTGAATAGATTGGCAAGCACTATCTGTCTTCAAAACTCAATGAGTATCTTGACTAAGTGCCCTTGCAATTAAGAGCAGTGGTAAATTGGAACAGAAACTGCCCAAGTAGCTGAAAAAGCACCAGCTGAGGGAAAAACCTCTCCCCCAGACCAGATTTCTGGAAGAAGTGGGACTGGAAGTCACAGGACAGAACTGCAAGTATTTTTCAGCCAAACCAAAGAAGTATAACAACACATAACTGGAGAACTGTAAATGCAAACCTGTGTAAAAAGAGCAAAGAAAAGCTATGTGGGCAATAAAAGACAGGCAGGTGTTAACTGTAAACAAGCATTTAACCAAGCAAAATCTCTTTGTGTAAGTTACCTAAAAATATAGAACTAACTGGGAAATGACATGAAATGCCTCTGATAAACATAGGTCATACCAGGCTTAACCTGTAACCCACTTCCTGACATCTACTGTTCACTCCTCTGAACATAAGAAATAGGAAATGTTATATGGAATAGCTGAAGAAGGTGAGGATCAAAGAGTCACAGAATGGTTCAGGTTGGAAGGCACCACTGGTGGGGTCATTTGGTCCAATCTCCCTGTTCAAGCAGAGTCTTCAAAGTCTAACAGGAAGTGCAAGGTTTGCAAGGAATTTGGCTTAAGAGAAGAGAGACATTGTTAAAAGTGAGACATCAGGCAAAGACATGTTACCTGTTAGCCCTGCATGGATAAATTGTGGGGTCAACACTTCCCAATTTTTTATTAACATTATCACAAAAAGGAGGAGTATGATGAGTATAATATTTGGTGATAATATTTAACTACGGGGCATATGCAACACAGGAGCTTGAACACAGAACAACTGAGGGTGTAATTATACGAAAAGGAAATAAAGTGACATAAGACACAGACAACCGGTGGTTCAGGGGAAAGCACAGAACTTGGGAGATGATAGTCACTGTGACCTTTCAATGTAACTGCCAGCAAAAGGGGTGGGAAAAGAAACAGCAGCTTAGTAATCTTCTGGGTGCTGTAAGTGACACTCAGAAATGAAAAACTTTTAACATTATATGTACTGTAGAAGTATTTGAATCTCTGTGCTAGATTACAGAAATTAAGAAAAAAACCAGTTATCATTTCTTTGAGGTGATATGCCAAGAAAAAAATCGAATTTGGCAGCTAACAACTTGGTTATGTAAATATATATATATATATATATATATATATAGGAAAAGGTGTATTTATAGCTCCACTTAGTTACCAGTATTGCTAGGTGGACTGAAATAATGCTGGTCAAGACAATCAGTGCCAGAAAAACAAACCCCAAATCAGTATCAGCTACTGTTACAATATCTAAACGGATCTGTTCTGCTACTATTGATGCATGTTCCTACACTAAATATATCTTCTCTTAAACAACATTTCTTTTTTTTTTTTAAACACATAGCAAACAAATAGTGGTCTGTTTGACAAAGCACTGAAGAGGTGATAAGGTTTATAGTCCAGACACATTGTATAAACATTCAAAGCATTTGGGAACTTGCTGTACTAAATTTCTCAAAACAGTATTTATGCCCAAAGGTATATCTGTTGCTAAGAGCAAAGAATTTCTATAAATCTAGCAAGAGTATATTCTTTAAAGCTGTACTGAACACACTTTAAATAGTCAGTTCTGCAGTGGGCAGAAATATCTTATGATTGATTTCACAGAATGAACAAAGTACTTACAAAAAAAATCCATGGAACATATGTTATTTGTTCTTGTTTTTACTTAGTTCTGAAATATATTTCACTTACAGCAGATCTGAATTAGCAACATGAAGGGAAAAACATACAAAAAAAAGCTTGTTGTAAGTTTTATTTACCTTTTTATACGTTTTCTCTTCATTTGGTTTTCCAGCAGTAACATCTCCATTTTCAGTAATAGACAACATCTAATAACAGAAGCTTAAGTTATAAAGAAGGTATTTGCTTTAGAAAAGTAAGTGTTCAGAAAAATCAGACAATTTATTATCCATTTTTTGCTAAATTCAAACTTCTCAGAGGACAGCAAGTCACCAAGATCGGTGACATATCTAGGATATTCCTAGAAATATTTTTCAGGCAGACTAAAAGGATAGTGCTGTGCCAGGAATATGTCCAGCACATGACCGATTCTACACAACTCTCTTTTCCCCACACCAGTATGCAAGTCTGCAGTGAAATCTTGCTCCTCTGCATACTGCAAGAGATGTTCCTGAAAGGTCCAATGACGGGCAAAATTATGAAGCTTGTGAGCCAGATACTCAGTGGTGTGTCTCAGAGGTCCAAGGCCTTTGGCTGCATTGACGTGCTGTACCTCCTCAGAGTAGTAAGATGATATTTTACATTGCATCTTATCACAGCTGTAAAGCAATGTTGGATCAAGAATAAACCACTAAGTTAGAGATAACTTTGGTCAGACACTCTGAATGTGTCTGCTGAAGTAAATAAAAAAAAAAGCTACGATGACGTGCTTTAAAATCATTCTAGATTTTACCAAAACTTTCCCAATGGAATTATACTTACTCTTATGAACAACAGTACAAGTCATCTGGAGCTGAGAGCGAAGATCAAGCCATTGGTGATGCTGATGTTTTCCAGAACCTATTAAAAGAAAATTCTGTCATCGCTATGCCATCACAAATTTCACCTCACAGAATAGCTTTAGATTTCCTTTTTCTACAATTCTTTGGCCCAAGCAAGTATTCATCTACAAGTGTGGCTTTTCAAGAATCATGTCAAATAATTTGATTACTAACAGGTCATTTAATTTACTTAGAAACTAGCAGTATTACACAGGAGGAAATAAGTGCAGTCTAATTTCCATTTGCCCCAGATATTCCATTACCGTGGCACAAGCAACTCTACAATAAAACATTTATGAAGAGCAGTAGACATTCATGCTCTGGAGTGTTGTGTAATTACATGCACTCTTATAACCTTATAATCTCCAATCACTTATAAGCAATAGCAATGATGATTTGGAGGACTGCACACTGTATAGCTCTAGACAACAAACAAAGTAATTTTGAAAGTTTTCTATAATAGTAGTTACTATCAGCATGATTTCTGTGAGTAGTCTTGTTGAGGTGATCTATTTCATCGTCTAAATGGTTTGACTAAACATATGAGAAAATATTATGTATCAGATGCTACCTGATACCTCTTTGGAATCAACCTTCCCGCTCATCCCATACCCATTTTAAGTCACATCAGTAAAGCTATTCTTCAAATACAGCAGAAGAAAAAAAAAAATCTCATTTGTCTTTAATCAGTACAACAGCATCTTGTACATAACTAAAAATTGATTTTAAAGAAGTATTCTCAGGCATCATTCACTTAATTTAGTTGTCACTAATCTGAAGAGTGTACTTAACACCAGCAAGAAACCTTTTAAAAAGGCTTCAGAGTCAGTATTTTCCTTCTCTTCAGAGAAGCACCTGAACCAAAAAAAAAAGGGGACAACAAATAGAAACCTGGATTTTCTGAGAAGAAAACAATGCCTCTCCAGAAAAAATCCCTCTTCTAGCATTACATACCAGTATTTTCCTACTGCAGGTTACTGCATTCTTCATTGTAGCCTTCACACAAGTAATGTGTCTTAATAATTCCTTTATTTGGATGTGCATTAGCAGTACATTGAACTACAGCATTGAACTACAACTTGAAGGCAACAACTCAGTTTTGATAGCTTTTAAAATCGTGTGTAGTTTATTTAGCTTACCTATATCCACGCATTCTGTTCTAGAACAAGCATCAGTCACAAGTACTGAGGCCATGTTGCTGAGAACGCAGCTGCACTGGGCAGGGCACGTCTCAAGGATGAAGGACCACCGCCTCCCTAAGATCTTGCTTTATGGTGAACTTGCCACCGACTGCCTCAAGAGAGGAGCCCCGAAGAAATGACACAAGGACTCCCTGAAACAACATCTCAGCCTTGGCCATATTGATCACCATAACTGGTCTACTCTGGCCTCCAATTGGGAGGTCTGGAGACACACCATCTATAACGCTGCTGCTTCCTTTGAGAACGCATGCAGGATCACCCTTGAGGAGAAAAGACAACGCAGAAAGAACCGTGTCTTGCAGAATATACCACCTAAGGAGTCTTTCTGCTGTGCCTTTTGCAATCGGATATGTCTGTCTCATATCGGCCTCATAAGCCATCAGCGTGCTTGTAACAAACACGGATAGAGCCTTCCTAAATCTTTGTTCGCGAAGCCTGGCCATGATGATGATCCACACATTTAATATTAACACTAATCCATGCTTGTAACTCTATCAATACCTGAACACAGGCATCAAGAACTGGTTAAAACAGCTTTTGTAGGAAAAGAAATGTCATTTTAATCACTAATAGAAGACCGTTTAACCAACTGATCCCTGAGTAAAAACACCAAACCACCCCAACCTGTTGTTCTCCACATACCCTCCAAGACTACTGATATAATATGATGTTCTACTATACCCCAAACTTCCTAAAATATCCTCATACATACTCAGAAAAGCCAAATATAAATGCACAATGGCATGCAAACATGAATGCAACAGCTAACTTACTTTCTTTCCATAAGTCAGCTGAAGAAAGCACTTGTGCCAAACATGGAAGAAAAGCCTGATTTTTTCCCTGAATAGACAGACAAATTATTTAAGAACACTTCTTTCATGTGAAAATATACTGCCAATGAGAGGCCAAGTTCCGTAACTACCAAGTACAAAAACTCATACACCCTAAAGAAGGTAAATTTTCTCTATATGTGCCAGGTTATTTCCTAGAGACATCTAGGATATAATTATTTTGATTCCTAACCTTTTGAGAAACAGAACACACAGCTCTAATAACTGTGGTTGTGTTAAAATCTTTTAAAATCTTTGCTGTAACAACCATCTCCTGTTCCATGCTAACAACTTTTGCAAAACGAGTATTACTTTGTGTATTTTCTCCCTGCTCTAAATCGACTGAAATCGTACATGGTGTTTTCTCTTATGCTTTACAATGTGCAGAGCAAGAGCTACTGTCTCAGTTCTGATGAGGATTAACAGTTCAAAGACAGGTCACGAGTTATAGTCTTGGACCCACTTCTAGGCTAAGCTACAACTATTTTCTTACTTGTTACAATAGCAGGAAACTACAGTAACTAAAGCATTAAATCTCTGCATCTGACAAAGGACAGGTGCACAGTAAAGTAAGACGCAGGGCAGGAACAAGTAGAGGAAGAAAACATTTCATGTCAAAAATACTGTAGCGTGCTAGCTTTGGCTGGGATAGAGTTAATTTTCATCACAGTAAGCTAGTATGGCATTATGTTTTAGATTTGTGCTGAAAACAGTGTTGATAATTCAGGGATGTTTTCTACTCCTGAGCAGCACTTACACAGAGTCAAGGCCTTTTCTGCTCCTACTATACTCCACCAGCCAGTGGGCTGGGGGTGCACATGGAGTCGGGAGAGAACACAGCCAGAACAGCTGATCCCAACTGATCCAACAGCTGATCCAAGGGATATCCCAGACTATATGGTGTTGTGGTCAGCATACAGAGCTGGGAGAAGGAGAAGGAAGGGAGAATGTCAAAGTGACTGCGTTTGTCTTCTCTTCCAAGTTGCCATTAGACGTGATGGGGTGCTGCTTTCCTGAGCAGAGAAGAAATTTAGAGACTATTTTTAAATAGCCAACACTTTGGTCGTGATTCTTCTGTCCAGCAAAACTTTTTATGACATATTCAGTTGCTGAGACACAAGTTTACAGCCTTCGGTTCCAACCCCGTGCTCTGAACAACTCCTAGTCCTAAATGCAGACTCGAAAGAATCACATGTACTCAATGCAGAGTTCAGACAAAAAAAAACAACCCTGTGTTTCACAGTTTAGTTTCCCACACTGGAATCATTGAATCATACGCTTCTTAACTAACACAAACTGCAATTTCCATGACTCTCGAGGAAAAGTGCCCTACGCATTTTCCCTCAGAGCTACAGGGATACCTGTTTAATTCCTGTGATCATCCAAAAGCCCACTATGTCAGCACCACCCTGCCTACCACGCAGCCAGAGTTTTGAGAACTGAGATGGCTGACAGCAAATGCAAGCTTCCTACCCAGCTTTGAGTTTTTTGCATTTTCCTTATACAGCTGAAATTAATTTTTTACTAACAGGTTAAGGCATTCATTTTGGCAGATTATAAGTAACTATCTGTTTTTATATAACCTTAATTGCTTAGGCCCAGATACAGGTACTGGTATTAATACCTGAATGGCCTCTCAGCTCAATTTCAAGTTAACTTTAAAATTTCCAACAACTTCAATGAAAGCCAATGAAAAATGCTATTCCTAGGTTCCTACAGGCCTCGTGCATTAGTTCATTCAACCCAAAATCAGTTCTGCCTTCTTTCAATTATCAAGAAAACAATATTTGTTTGAAGAATGCATTTCTTAACATATTTAGATCATTTTCTTAGATAAATCCTTCGTTAGAAGCACTAATAAAACAGGCTTCTTTAGGAATCACATTCCAAATAAAAGCCACGTAGCTTTTCACTACATGTGCTGTCTTGTCCAGGTTGATAGTCAAAGTTTAAATAGTTTTCCTAACTTTTAACACAGACATATCCCCAGGTGTACTGCTGGCAGGCTTCTACATTGAGATAGTACATTCAAAAAGAGAAACCTCACTTGAAAGCAAACATATTGATAACTTCTCACAAGCCATAATCTATAATTTTAAATATGAGGAGTAAAAAACCAAACCAAAACAAAATGAAATTACACTTTAATGGTACAGGTTTTTCATCTCTGAGAGTCTGAAACACACAACTGGATTTTTTGGGGGGTTTGTTTTCTTGTTGTTGTTGTTGTTGTTTAAGTGAATGCATTGGGATGAAATACACAATTTTGGAATTAATGATTCTCATATTTCCGTGCATTACAGACACCTGCTTATTTGCTCACTTTCTAATCCTTAAACAGTTCTCTTCCTCTGGGAAGACACAGAACTCCCAGAATGTGGAAGATGATTTCTCAGAAAAGTACACAGAATCTTATATTAAATTCATACCAATGATACTAAGTCAGCATCAGACAAAAGAAGATGATCAGACTAATTTTATCTGTCCTAAGTAACTGGAAGTTTTCAAAACAAAACTGCACTCTTGATAGTAGTTTGTCAGCACAACATGTAAGGATGTTGACAGGAATTTCTGGTTCTATAAACAGTATTTATAGTGTATTCCTTTGAAAAGAAATGGCAGGTTAAATTCCTTGTCTTCTGCTGTTAACTATTTTAAAGCAGTATCTTCTAATATAACTATGAAAACCATTTTCTTTACTGCAAAATTCACTTTAACTGGTGAGATTTGTCCAAGCGTACTTCTTGCGGAAGTTGTAAGAGTAGCTTTTAAAGTCAGTTCCTCAATTCACTAAAAGGACTTGTAGATCTATATGGCAACATTCTTCTACCAAAACACTTGATAGAAGACAGTCACACATTGTTCAATTTCAGCTCCGATGTGAAACTGTTACACAAAGTTTTGCCAGAAGGGGCAAAACTTCTAAACCAAAACTGCTCTACAGTGGAAGAAATCCATGAACACAGTCATTAATGAAAAGCTACTCTTTTTGTACTTATTCTCTTGTGTTTCCCTCCATCTTAAGTATTCCAAAACCATTCATGGTATTCTTGGAGCTACCTGAAAGCAGGTCTAAGATCAAAGGGTACTCTCTTACTTCTCTGAAATTATAATGACTAGAGCTCATAACTTCTTAGGCACCGAACAAACTTCTCTTACAGATGATGCATCTTCCTCCTTTCTGGATTCTTTGCCAACTAATATGATATGCATATCAGCACCGGATTTCCAAATTAGATATCATCTTGTCATGTCTGTTTTTCCATGAAACTTGCTGGTACTCTAGACCATTGTCAAATTTAGTTGACAAATTTAGGGCAACCAGAACTGACAATAGTTTTTCCCCTTCTCTCTCCAGTAGAATTCAAACAGTAAGATTATTTATCAGATTATTTGCAAATGAAGGGGCTTGGGACACACAAAACATCCTCTAACACACATACAAACTGCCTACATACACATGTTTTCATAGGAAATCCAGTTAAAAATATCAGCACACTATCAGAACTATTTTCAGAAGAGGCACAGCAGTTGTTAACATTATATGAATAGTGTGCCATATATTGGTTTTGTTACATTTTGGCTTCTTTACAGAGCTTCTCTTCGTGCTTTAAAACAATGTTGACTATAATTTTCATTATTTAATTGCCTTCTTTCTGAGGTTACCAGACAATGCAGAATGGTGTTTAAAAATCTGTAAGCATTGCTATGCGGAATGCCAATAAGCAGAAGTAAACAAGTGAAAGGAAACATAATGTAGTGCAGTGCAGAGAGTGAGAAAAAGGGGCAACATGTCAGGGATCCTACAGCTTTCTCAACAGTCATCACACGTTAACCCTCTCTCCAAAAACCTTGTGTCTTTTAATGTCAGAGAACATTCGTTGTACATGAGTGTTCGGGTAGTTACAGAGCCCTCAAATAAAAATTATGGCCACTTAGTTATAAGAAAATATATATATACAGTTCAGCTATCTATTTTTCTTCTTTTTTTCTCCTTCTCTTTTTTGAAAATAATATCCCAAACACTAGTTTGTGCCATGGATTCACTTTGTACCAAAAGTCATGTAGCCATCTAAGATCTAACTTTATGCCCCCATACCTGAAACATCTAAGGAATAAGAGTTAATATATATTTTAAAACAAATCTATCCTGAGAATGAAGTAAGTTTTACTTACTGGAATGAAATCAACAATCATTAAAAATTCAGAAAAAGCTTCAAATCTGAAAACCCCTTTTTTTTTCTCCACAAGTTTTTAAATTTAGAGCTTCAATCTAAGAGTATTTAGTCCACCTGGTTCCTATAATGCCCGTCAGCCTATTAAACCTCTACTGTCAACTGCTGCAATTCTTCCAAGCAGCACTGAAGGATCTCTTATGCCTTTCCAGGCACCACTGTAAAAGTAGAGCAAACGTTTTACTGCATTGTAGATACCATTAATTTATGCCACTATAAAAGAATAATTTAAAAAAATAATCTACCCTTTCTGCCTGTCAAGAAGAAAAAAAATATATATTGTATGAATTGTAAAGGATAGGGAGGAAAAAAAGGGAAGAAAAACCCAAAATTTTTAAGTCTGTTACCTTGTCAAGTTCTCTCTAGACTCCACTGGTTATGGAGGTTTTAATAGCGACTGAAAATCGAATCTGGGTGAAATTTGTGATAGTACTGTTTTTGCCCCAGCGAAAACTGGAAAAGGCTGGTCTTGTTAATTAATGCTAGGATGAACAACTTCAGAGTGAACAGCTAAAAAAAAGCAGACCAGAAATTGTGATGGCTAACAGAAAAAAAAAAATTAAAAATTCAATGACAACCCTGATCATATCGTTCAGTTTCAAGTCCCGATTAGTCTATCAATCTGATTTCTTCTTTTATTTTGCCCCAAAAATAAGAGGAAGGTGAAAATCAAAAGTAGTATGCAAAGTGATGAAATTCACCACTAAAGTAAAAGGGAAAAAAAATCTTATCCTCCTTCTCATGGTCTTCATGATACCATCAGGACAGCATGAAGGCTACAGGGAAAGCAGCAAGCAAAAACCATCACACAACTGCCATTTGCACTGTTCTTCTAGCTGTTCACACCACCTTTATTTACCTAGCTTGATAATACACATTAGTTTCAGTGCCCTACCAGACCTCTTAGTCTCTCAGCAACTAATCTGGGTACAATGTTAAGATTCTGATACTGTTTGATTTCTACAGTGCCCCCCTTATTTCCAGAAACATGGCGCAGTATTTGGATTTCTTTTAAAACAGTAATAACAGGAGAAGCAATGTAGAAGTTCAGCAAATATCACCTCCATCAAAGTTTGCAAATACTCAGAATATAGTCTGATAACCCAGGAGATTTGACAACCTACAAGAGTTCCTTCCTCTTCCATTTAAAATGGCACTCTTTGTGCATTACCCTGTTCTTCAAGGCAAACACACTACAACTGTAATATCCAGGGTCACACAGACAGCCACAATAACAGCACAAACTATAGCTACATATTTTATTTTCTGTAACAAATAACATTTTTGTTTCAAAAATAATCTGCCATGATTTTTTCAAATGAAAACTTACTTACAGGAAGGGAAATGAAACTGCAAATTTATTGAAGGAATCAAAGTGTAGAAGTGCTTGAAAACACAACATACTATACTCCTTAAAAAACCTCCACATTTCTTTGCATTTGTAACTTCTGTGTTTTTTTAATTCTGCATCTGACAGATAACTTGAAAACCCTCTCAAAATAGGTGAGTTGCTTTTTTTCTCCTCCATGACTTTACAGATCAGAGCTTCATTCAAAGAGTCTTAAATCTATCTCACTCTTCTACTGCCTATTAGCCTATTTAACTTCTACTGTCAGCTATTGTGCCTTCTGCTCTTCCCTAAGGATCTCTTATGTCTTTCCAAACACCACCTGTAAAAGCAGAACAAACTTTCTACTGCACAGTAGATGGTGTTGATGTATTAAGAACTAAGGGACTTATTCAAATCACTGACCTCAGATCAGCAATGAGAAAGAACAAACATTTGATCTCTGACTTAAATGACGTCACGTGTATTTTGCAGAAACTGCTAACAGGCCCTCCTTTTACAAAGTGAAATGTCTCCAATAATTTCACATTATTTTGTAACAGTCTGAACGCACACAAAGTAGAAAGGGATATTTGTATGTAGCCAAAGAAGACTTCCCAATTGCTACTTAGGTTTTCACAATACTGACTTCAACAACAACAATACTGATGTGCTAACAACAGTAGTTTTTAGAAGACTAGCCATCTTCCTATAAAGCCATTTGGAATCAATAAAATTAATAAAATTGTCAAGATAGGGTTTTTGAAACAAAAAAGAAAGACATGTCTGCATGCTACATACAACTGTATGCATAGAAGTTAGGGTAGTATCACAGTGAAGGGCACAAGTAGAAGTCATTACAGAGCCCAAAGTTCTGCTCTTTTACTTTGGCAACTTTGATAACTTTGATATGGCAATGGGCTAATGTTACTAACACATACCAGACACTGCACTTTGAGACAACACCACCACATAATGCATTGTGTCCAACAATATACTCCAGCATGTCAAGACAAATGGTTGATAAGGAGAGCAAAAAGAACAAGCAGTGGGAAAATTTGTCCACATTTGCCTTCAATGGTACATGAAAAATAGAATGACAGGGATCATGTAACACTATGGTCATGATTTTCTGGAAGGAAAGCAAGGAAAGCTGCATCACTCATATAATCAGTAGGTAAGCTCCATGGGAAATGACAGCTCGTATCTGGCAAAAACAAGGTCAGTGAAAGTGTTACTAATTTCTAAAGTAATGACACAAACAGAGACAAAAACAGTCCCACCTTGCTGGGTGGGGAGTATATATAAAAGAGGAATTTTAGTAATCTGAAACTCCAGAAAGAGTCAGAGGAAAAAGAAAAATAGGTCAGATGGACCTCGGAGAAAGCTAAGTATAAAAAGAATAGAGTGAACATGCAAGATAAAAAGTAGAAAAGCACGGGACAAGTTACTTTGATAAGAAATATGTATGTAACAATAAGAACTTCACAACAGTTGCAATGCTCTATTTTGAGACATTTATCTCTTTACCCATCCACATTTTTCCACCTCAACAGAAGGTCAACCACATCATACTCTTCTTCACCAACTCAAAATTGCTATGCGATCATAAGTTTACAACAGAACAACACAATAAAAAAAAAAGATAATAGAAATTATTTGCTTAAAGGAACATTCCGAAAGAGATTTTGAGTGGACAACACACAAAAGCTACGGTTAAAATAATTCACATGCACTAAAACAGATGGCATAATTTGTTTATCAGTTCTACACAGGCAACTCGTAAATGAAACACTACTGGGAATTATTCAGTCCATTTGCATATTAGCATGTAATTAATCACAACAAAGTTTGCAGAAGGATATGTCATGGAAACACTGATCTCAGTGCTGGAGTGGATTATTGTGACCTTCAAGTTCTCTATGCTTTCTTATCCTGGGTCCTGCAAATATAATTTTGCATACATACATACAGTTGTATATATACAACTTTTACTGAATGCTAGCTAAATTAAGCTGCTCAGCAGTCAGATTATCTAAGAAATTCAAGTCTTTTAAAATCACATTTTTGTCTCCATTTGAGAGCCATTCCATATAGCTACAAAAAGACAGTTGAAGAGTGGAACAGATTACCTAGGAGGATGTGACAGGTAATATTGGAGATTTTTTGACAGATTAGACATACAAAGTAATTGGTAGTGTCTTGAAGGAAGGGAAATACCTGGATACTCTGTCATGATTACTCCTGGTTTCCTTAGTGTTACCATGTATCACTCAGACAAGGTACCTACAACAATTTCAGCTCATCCAGGCTGGTGCTGCTATAGTCCTGCCTTCCAAGCACATATTTGCTGGCATCCTTATTATGCATAGTGCTACTCCAGCCCCAGAAGAACTCACCTATACAATCAAACTAACAAAAAAGCAACCTAACAAAGAATATTAGTCCTAATGGAACTCCTTACAACAGCAAGCACAGCTTTGATATGTTCAAACCTGAGTTCAAGAAGAAACTGGGAAGGGGATGAGGAAGGTGATACAACCTGTTAGACCCCTGGTCCATGACGGAGGAGAGACTGATTGCCTCAGTTGTTTCAATCACTCACATAATTTAGTGTAACTTCAAAGTCACGATTCCACTAGTGACAGTATCAGGAGGCAAGATTGAGGGAGACGGAAAGAAGTGTTAGCAGCAGTGCCCGATGGGGCAGACCAGAACTGAGGTCAAGATTAGCTTGGGGGAAATAGCTACAGTAAGGCACAGCTAAGGTTACGTTTCCAAATGTGTATATAAACAGCAATTTGTTTTTCAGGTGTCTAGATTGTGTGAAAAATAAGGTCACTCAAGAATGGGCATAGAAGACTGACGTAAGCACCAATAGTTACATCTAAATTCAGATGAGAGACACTCTAAGTTACTCTACTGAATAATAAAATCTATTACAAGGAATTAAAAAAAACAAACCACTGTTTTCCTCTAGGAAGGGTAAATCTGCAATTAGTAGAAGTTTTACTTGGACCTCCCCAACTTAATTTTAGTAAGCATTTAACTGAAAGCTCACTTTGTTCTTGAAAAGAATTTTTAAAAACTGTCTTGGACCAGCCTCAGCACAGAACAAATCCTACATCGCCAAAATTCCTTTGATTACATTAAGAGCTCTCAGTTTCCTATAGAGTAAAAGTTCCTCAGATGCCTTTCCCAAATCACTTGCAAAGCTATAGAAAAGGAAACCATTATCCCATTTTATTACATGCCTGATAAAGAAAAAAACCTGGAGTCTTCTTGGTAGAAAGGAGCTTTCTAATGTGTTTCTTTTTAAACTATTGAGAAAGCTTCAAGGGAGAAAAGAATAATTTCAGAAGCTGCATCAGACAAGAGTAGCTCAAAAAAACAGACAAATGTAATAAAATATAATTCTGAAGCCAGTTAAGGAAAGAACTGCTCGGCATGTAAGGAAATACTGCTATTTGTCACAGCTCCTGTCTAGTTGCCATCAAACCAGGACAGACATTTTACAGCCACTAGAGCAGAACTGTACCAATACGTGCACGAAAAGAACTGCCAGTATTTTTAAGAAATTATTCCATTCTCTGACTGGAATACATCTGCTTAAATGTAAAGGTTACTACTGCCCTTATAAGTAATCATACACTTCTGTTCTCCAAGGCAGTCTTCGATGGACAGACCAGAATGGGCAACTGACTACTTATTCTCCCAACAGTATGCTTTGGCACTCATTTGAATTATCAACATATTTGCTCTGTACTTTATGAAACCAAAACATATCAACATACATACCTACCCTACTGACATTAAGAAACATGAGATATATCTTGTTAAGAAGCATGTACAGCTGTTTTAAGGTATGGACACTTAGTCATATAATTTTTAAATGGCAATACAAATGTTTTCAAATAAACGTTTTTAAGTAGTTATTTACAGCCAAATGACATAAGCAAATTGTTTTCCAACAGTATTTCACTCACCAAACCAAACTGAAAAACCTGTTCCTGAACATTTTTGGCAGCAAGAAAGTAAAATGAAGTCATTACTAAATGTTTTTGCCAATTCTGAAACAGTCTATTATTTTTCAGATGTGGTTTATACTCCACATATAGCTGCACCACTGTGAACATTTTTGTATTAAAAAAAAGCAAGTTCAGAAACAATATATAAGCACCACCACAGTCTTCCTCCCCAGGAAATTCTTTGCAAACTACTAGCTGGGGTTTTTTTAAAATAGTTTTTTTAATTTTTTTTATATTTTGTAAATAATATTAATATATTATTATTATATTAATATTTTAATTAATTAAAAATTAAGCAATCACTATAAGTAAAGAAAACATCTGCATATAAATTAGCTTTTCCAACACAAGAAGTCCATGAACATCACGCAAATGGGACTTGAAAAGAAAACAGTTCACCACCAGCAACAAGAGTAAGCAGCGAGTGATCTCTTAGTAGCAGAACCATACACAGCCCAACACCAACCTGTGAGCTCTTCCAAGGGAGACTGGTGTGAGTTTTCCTGCAAATGAAAGAGGTCTCTGAATTCTTGAGAGGCTTGAACACCCATCTCTTTCCTTCACACAAAAGCTCTCTGAAACACTATCTACATCTCTCAATGCATCATTATAACTGGGTTAGAAGCATCATTATGAGTAGGTTAGAAAAGGCATACATTATTATCTGTAAGTCAGTTAATAACCCACACTAGGGTTTTCAAAAGGTAAAAATTCAGCTTTCAGTGTTTAGAAATAAAAAAACACACACATCAGTAATCACATTTTTGCTCAATGTATACTGTTTCATGAATCATTAACAAGAAAAAGACTGAAATTCCATCAAGATGGCTATGAATATTATAAAGGTTCCATAAAGTGAAGTGGAAAAAACCCCTCGCAATTTTGTCAATGTGTTCCCCCAGGAACAGAGTGTTCTTACAATTTAAACTATACAATGCAATGGTCCATTTTCTGATAAGCCTTACTTGGGATTAATCAGATGGAACATCTGATTAAATAAATTAAATACCTTTTTCAGCCTGTGATTTTATTGGCTACTGGGTTGGGAATTTTTGTCCAAGGTGACAAACATCAGTATGCTGAACAACACATATTTTTAGATGTATTTATAAAAATTGCCTTTCAACAGTCACTGTTAGCAGACTGTAGTCCCTGAACCTCTCCATTTTGGAGAATAATGGAATAAGCAGCCTGATGATTAGCTAGGTAAGAGAAAAGGGATATTCATTATTATTTTAGTCTAGCTACCTATGCTTTTACTTTATAGAAGTAAAGAGACTGGTCTTCAGCTTTACTTGCAATATGACACAATTATAAGAGCACTGAACGGTAGCCCAGTACTAAATACCGAGGACCACCAAATAAAGAGCAAGAAAACAGCAAGTAAGAACCAGCAAGACTATCCTGCCTGCTTACCCTTCATTACCATTCTAGCAGCAGGATAGCCCCAGGACAGACAGATTGTCCCTTCATTGCAGGAACAGGTGCATCACGTTGTTATAAAAGTGGTGATGGTAGTGTGAACAAGCCATTTAAGAAGACAATTGGGAGATAAACTACAAACCTTTACTGAGATGCTCTGGCTGTTGTGTTTGTGTGTCTGTCTGCAAGTTAGTGTATGTACATGGGAGAGTGACAGAGAGGAAGGCTAGATACTGAGATGCCTCACAAGGCCAGACTGAAGGTGCTGTCATCACATTAAAAAAAGCTGGTTTAACAAGCAGTGACTAACACTGGTCTGGCATAAAAGCTGGAGAAACTGGACACTATCAATATCTCCCTTCAAAGGAAACAGTTTTCAGTACAAAGCACTAGTCTGAAGATACAGGTCTGAGCTTACATTTTTGCGCAAGAGGATGAAGGACTTGCTAGGGTGATGGATAGCAAATCAGAAAAAAAGACACACAGACTTAACCCTGCAGCAGATGGCAAATCACTCCCCCCTCACAGGGATAAGGCAGTAGTCAAGTAATGTTTTTTCGGTAGATGCTTCACTCAGAAGTTTCTCCAAATCACGGCAGTAATAATGAAGTTTTCTAATCAAATAATCCTTGATCACTTGTTGTACCAAACAATTTGCCTGTTTTGGTACACCTGTTTCTGAACAACCTCTTGCATCAATGGGCCCAGCAGGTCCCAAACTCAAGTTTGGAAGGATCTTCTTCCATACCATCAAGTTTAAGGTAGCACAGGTACTTCGCAAACAAATACAGCTCCCAAGAGCTGACATATATCAGCGTGGGTGGACAGAAGAGGAATCTCTAGGGGCATTTCATACCTCCATGATATGTCTCTCACATGGCACAGGAGAGTGTGTACCCTTCTTTGCTCAGAAATTAGGTTACTGAAACTCTCTGTGGACTACTCTTCACTTTGTTCCTTTCCTTTGCACTGTTTATGCCCTTACTGCAAGAAGAAAACTAAATCCATCTGAAAAACATTTTTTCACTTTGAAGACTTCTTATGCATAAAACAGACAGGAAGGGTGCAAGTGAACACATGAGCAATTTGGGATAGGAAAGAAAAGAAACATAAAGAGAAAAACAGGCAAGAAGGGGAGGGAGAGACACAATAAAAGACTGTGCACAGTGGAACTGTGAGGAAAGGAGGAACTGGGAAGCAGTAGTGGATGAAGAGCAAGGAAGCAAAAGTAGACAGAAAACACATGTTAATAGGAAACACATGCATAGGAAAGGGTTTCTGCTTTGGTCTACTGAAAACCAGGCCTTCGGTGCAATTAAATTTGAATAGTCAAAACGATACTCAGGAAGAGAAAAGATATATTAAAAAAGTCAATGAACAGCTGATAGTATAAAGTTATGTTGTAGGGAAGAGAGCAAAGAAAATAAACTTTTTTCATTTCTTTAATTAAGGAAAACAAACAAACAAAAACCACACCCCCCACACAATTCCAACAACTTTTACATATATATACATATATATGTGTATGTGTGCGTGTGTGCGTGTGTGCGTGTTTTAGCCACTGCATAGTTTAATGCATCTCTGTGAGGAACACATCAAATACTGCAATATTTGCAGATGGATCCACCTAAACTATTAACTGCATGCATAATTTTGGCTAAAACAAGAGCCATCAGGCAAAGAATTCTGGTGCCAAGTATGAGAGACTTTCACAGGAAATCAGAGGAGAGGGAGATAACACTTCAGAGGAGAGGGAGATAACACTTCAGTACTATAGCTTAATAAAGAGATGAAAGCTCTACAAAAGCAAACAAACATGCCAAAAGTTCAGCAAGGTAATAAACACTGTTTCTACTTTTTGCAGTACATGCAATATTGGGAAAAATCCTCCTGTATGGTTATTTCAAATACATTGATCTTTAGCAGGAAATGCTGGTAAAGCATATTTTAAAACCCTGTCAAGCAACTAAGGTTGCATTACTGATCACAATTGTGGTGACCCTCCAAATGGTGTTTTTCCATACAAAACAAACACAACTGGAAGTCTAGATGCACAATGACCTATAGCAGAAAGTTGCATTTGCATTGTCAGTGTGTGAATAATTTGCTGGTTATAAAAGGAACTTTTGACCTAAGGGAAGCAGCCAAAGGAGCAAGAGGCGAACACCTACTTTGCAAAAGTTCTGTGTTACACTGTTCTTGCAAAGTGGACAAAGGTACATGTTTCAGTTTCTTTCCTACCTCTGTCACCAGAGGCTAAAATTAGACTCACAGGGGTGTGAGGTTTAAATGAATTAAGTTACTTTGCAACATGCTTTTTTTGTAATAGAGAGCCTTTACCATGGACACCTCATCCTCACGCACCTCTCTCATTATACCATGCAAAAGAGATCACAGGTTAAAGGGAACAAAGAATGCATAGGTTTTTTCCTTTAAGTCACATATAAGTTTAACTATAGTCCCTGAGAGATAAATACAGGCTATCAGTATTGTGATTTACATCTCATGGCCACAATTTCAACAAATAGCATTCATGTATGCTTTTTAGGATATAGCAGTTTATAGAATCATAGAATGGCTTGGGTTGGAAGGGACATTAAAGATCAATTAGTTCCAACCCCACCAGCACAGGTAGGGCCCCTTCCCACTAGACCAGCTTGCTCAGAGCCCCTTCCAGCCTGGTCTTGAACACTTCCAGGGATGTCTGCTTGCAGAACCTGCTCCAGTTTAAAAAAAAAGCTGGAAGTACTTAAGTCACAAACTGGACAAAACTCCCACCTCTGCTGCAATAGCTGCCAAAGTATCTTCATAGAATAAAAGCAGCAAAACTAATCCTAAAGAAACAATAGCATATCATTTTGTAAATACACAGCTTAATTTTATTTCATTACTTTTTAAGAACAATAAAGTAGTATAAATTCAGTGTCTTCTAGTCTGACAAAACTCAGCCCTCATTATTATTTGGAAAAGCTACTTTTACTCTATATTTATATATACATAAATAAAATTAGCATTTACTCTCATATATATAATACCCCTCTTCTCCCCAGTTTAAGGTATAAATAATGAAAGCCCAACATATTTCACATCAAACACAGGACCCAGGCTACAGAGATCATGTCATCCCAAAGAAGTATATTATGCAAATTTCACGAGACTAAGGAAAACATAAAGATAAACACAAGAGGTAGGAGAGGTAAGTTCATCACTCCAGAAAATCACCTTGCTAGATAAAGTGTAGGCAAGTGAGTGACTGATACATCCTACTACAGTGCAGAAGAGCCAGAGAAAAAAAATGCATAGTCCTTCAACAGACTAGAAAATGGAAGCTCTTTACATCCACCATCCTTAACTGGATACTGTCTCTCTAAGATTTTCTACTGCTAAAACATTTTATTGTCAAATGACATGCACAAATTACCAACAGTGCACAACTCTACAACAGGCACTTCATCTCTGATGAATTGTATTTAAGGAAACACCCTGAGAAAGAAAACTGTAGCTACCTCACATGAAACCTGTTTAAAACTATTTTTTGTTGAGATGGTAGTTTCTGAGGCTGTGTTTAGCACAGACTCAAAACAAACTCCTGGAGTTAAGAAATAATGATTTTGAACAGCTGAAATACTAGAAGGTCCTGGAGGCTGCATCTGCAATATGCTGTAGCTCCAGACAAGACTAACCCATATCACTTTTTACAAGAGGCCAGCAATAAGCACAGAGGAGACATAATTTAAAAACTGAAAAAGCAGGTCAGTTTCTTATAATCCTGTATGAAGGTCTAACTGCACTTATTACAATTATTTCAGGAGTTGAACATGCTTCTTGAAACACCATGAAGGATAAGAAACTTTATTTTTCCTGATTTCATTGTTCAGGTTTAAACATCAGTGTTTGCAAGCACCTGGGGTACAGCTTTGCCCACCTTGCTTGATAGCTAAGAACATCTGAAAACAGAATGTTTATTGGTTTCATGCCTTCATAGCAAAGCTCTGTGAATGCTTCAGCAGTGTGACTGGAAAGAGTATTTTTCAATTTCAGCATCTGAGTTGCAGAAAAAGTACATTAGGAATTCTAACTTGCCTACAGGAAGTTCTCTTGAGTTACTTCAAGGAGGCCCTATGCACTTTACAAAGCATCTTCTAGATTTCCTTCTAACAGTGGGACAAGTAGCAAGAGGCGGAATCACTCATGCAGTTGAAGTATAGACACTTGTAGACTAAACAACCTGTGAAGTTTATACATTCAAAACTACAGAATCATGCAAGACATGTTCAAGGTCTTACAGGGTCAAAATAAGACCAGAGGGGAAAGAGTCTTCTTAATCATTCACATATTTTCAAAGAAAATGTGGCTTGAAATTACCTCCTTAGGAGCCATTTTCCCCTCTGTAATGTAATTTAAGACAGAAAAAACTATACTGTAATACTCACAAACTTGCTGTCATGACTTCAGTTTTACTAGAAACAACCTTGAATTTAAAAATACTGCTACTTAGAGCAGAGTTTTGAAAACATAGGAAAATGGCATGTGCTTTTCATCTCCAAAAAAGCAGATATTTAAACTGTAGGCAGGCATATTGGGATGAAAGGAAATGCATAAAATGTAAATCCTACCTGAGTTCAGAAAGGTCCTTCAGAAATAAGCTGAAGAATCCTTTTATACATGCACATACAATTTATATACATGCATATTATACATATTGTGATATATACATGATACACATGCGTATTATACGTATTGTGATATATACATGATATATTACATATTACACCATTTTGTTGTATTACAAAGATGGTTTGGATTGGAAGGGACCTTAAAGGTCCTACCCACCTGTCACAGGCAGGGACATCTTTCACTAGACTGATATTACACATATATACAATGTACATACACACACACACACAGATAAAGCTTATAAAAATATAAGCTTGCTAACATGCAGTTACAAACTGGAAAAAATCCTCAGCAGAACATAACATCAGAACTGTGACATAGAAAAGTAATTTGTTCCCATATAACTCATACTAAAAAAGATACATTTGTAATGAAAAGTAGTATAAAAAGTGATAGGAAACTATATAATAACATCATGAAGATATATGCTTACATATGAGAAGATATGTTCTTACAATATCTGAAATATAAAAGAATATCAAAACAAATATACTACTGTATTTTTTAAAATCACTGCATAATATGAAATACGAACCAGTGAGTCACCGGCAGTCTCTCCAATACATAGATGATGCTGGAAGCCTGTGAATTTTCATTAAAAGGAATTGATTTTAACTTAGTTTTAGTCTGTATTCAAAAGAAATTACAATTTTATTGTGTGGCACTGCAACACAATAGATCACTGTTAGATCTGAGTGACTCCTGCCTTTCAAGTCTCTGTATCTTAATCATAGCAACTAAATAGACAAACTACTTTTTGTGGCATTTCTTTAAGTACTTAATTAGCAAAAATTGCTGTCAATTACTGGCATTCTAAGGCTGTATTGCTACACAAAGAAAAAATTTGTTGTCGATAGGAGGCACAGGGGCTGCAGTGCCGATCATGTTTCATGTACCACATCTAAATCAATCCAATTCTGGCTGAGTGGGAATGAGAATTTCTCTTCCCAGTGAAACCCAGATACACAAGGATACAGTTTGTGCTTGCACATAGGTTTTTAAAGAAGGCTACGTAATGATTTTTCATGCTATCTCAGCAGAACACAATATAGTTGAGATTATTTTATCTCACACATACAATTCCCAGCATACCTCAGAATAATATTCCTTGCAAGATGGCTTTTGCTGCTGTTGTCACCCGCCTTTGCTATCTGCTATCAGCACAACAAAGTTAAACTGGAAAAAATGGTATTATCTTTCTCCCTGTATCTTTAATACCCACTACACACATGTGAAATGATAGTTCACTGTCTGAGCACTTAGTTCACTGAAATATTTGCTTTTGCTGCAGAGAGCCCTATTCTCTTGAAGATAATGTAAATGAACAGATGGAAGGATCACAAATGACCTTATAACTTCCCAACATTACTGCTGGCTTTGCTAATTATTCAGTGAATGCCAGGTCCGATTCTCACTTACATGAGAGAATGTGTGGGGCAGAAGAGAAAATATTCTAATACTTTATAAGCACAAACAAAAGAGTCACCTAATAGAGCATATGGCATGAAACACATGGTCAAGGTCTGTGGAGTATTTGCAGGAAAATGGACACATTATGAACAACCAACCCTAGTGCAAGGAGCACTAGGCCTCACTTGACATAACTTTGGAGGTTGCAAGCTGTGTGAAAACTCTGTGTTTATACTTACAAACTGTGTGAAACTCTGTGTGTTTATAGTTGTTAGCTGTGTGAATATCGTATGTTTATAGTTGTAAGTTACGAGAAAACTGTGTGTCTATAGTTCAAAGTTGTGGGAAATTGGAGATAAAGGGACACCTGGAAAGCCTTGGGAAAGTCCCTAAAGGTGGATTGATAGGAGGAACTTTGGGTGGTACGAATGATGTCAGAACACGTGAACAGAGTATTAGAACCAACGAACTGAAGGCATGAGACACATGCACAGACTGAGCTATCTGATCACCTTGTTGTAATCACATACCCAGGAAAAGCTAACTGTATAAAAGCTAACTCATTTAAATAATAAATTGGACATCGTCTGATCATATTGATTGTCTGCGTGTGTTCCTGAACTTTTGCCGTCCATAAAGGTCCATTAGATAACACAGATGTTTTACAAGTCAAAATCAACTCTGCACACTGCTGGAGTTTCTTAGAAACTCTACAGCACAAGGAGTCTCACAGCCTGCATTTCCTTACCCTGCATATAGACACATAACAGGCAGACTGCTCCGCTCTGCTGCAGTAACAAACCGCAGGAAACACCACGTAGACAGAGGCCTCATCACAAGACATTAGCCTTCCCAGTACTCTCTACACTATACTTCTTCTTTTTGTCAGTTAGCCCTTAAAGGTACATCTCTGGCAGCTTGCTTGTTTAGTCCTTAAGAGTCTCTCATATAAAGAGCTGAACTTTTGCAATCCTCACTTGTGCCAGAAGAAACCGCAGTGACTCAGCAGATCTTATGGGGTAAGCCCTGATTTACTCCTCATATCCTAGGTTTTAAGGGACAGCTTGTTGCAGAGGATTAAACTGAACTTGACAATCTAAGTGCAAGTTTTTAATAAGCAAAAACTTGTTTAGCCTAGGCCTTATATGCTGCACTTTATGAAATGCTTTTACCTCCAGTGCCTTCACAACAAATCTACGCAAGCAGAACTGAGGCTAAAAGAATCAGCTGCAGCTTGCTGAACTACTCATTTCCACATAACAGATAGCTTCAATTCTTCAATAAAATGAAAAGTTGCATCAAGTATGCTTTATAAAATTTGTGTTTGCAAATTTACATTTTATTTTAACTGTGAAGACACAGTATCCAGCAAGCCTCATAAAACCTTTAAGAAAACCACTGAAGAATTTTATTTCTCCCCCTTCCTAATTTGGGGATGCTCCTGCAAGTCCCACCCTCCAGTATATTACAGACATACTACCACTCTCACCTTGTAGGTTCATACTACACAGTATTTCTCAGAGTTTGCAAAGCCCATTATAAACATAATTTATAGCTGATATGTGGAAGCAACAAATTCACAGAATCAATGTTTATACTGAATACTTCTGAGGTCCCACAAAAAACCCTCTGAATTCCATCTCCCTGTCTCAGCAGGGAGGTGATTGTTGTTTCTATTAGCCAAAGCATCACCAAACACCCAAGTCAAAAATTGTTTGCTTCCAACTTTTTCAGCTTAAGCTTTGTCTCTAAATGTAATAGTCCCCACTGTGTCAAATGCACTTTGCATAAAAACATAAGATAGAAAATACTAAGAGCACTGCAAGCAAACATCCAAGCATTTCATGTGGTTGCTATTGAAACACAGTTTTAACCCAAGCAATTACTAAATTCCAGTCAGACTCTTGTCACTAGGATCCCTAGAGATTATTGCAAATGGAAAAATTAAGTCTCATTTTTCACTATGCCTAATTACTTACCCTGTCAAACTACTTCATAAAACCCCACATTCCTAGCAATTTTCATGTAATTTGAGATGCTTCAGCTCAATATTACAGTGTCACAAACACTGATAAAAATACTTACATTTCAACAAACAAGTCCCTGAAAGAAACATATGTCCCTGTAATTAGACCTCAAGTTCAAAGTAAAACTCTTTTTGCTTTGAAGGTCTATGTAAAAATCATGACATTGTTCAACAGCAGCCAATAAAAATATCCTACAGCATATTTTGTTTTTAACTCAACTTTTGTGAACCATACTTCTCATCATGGACTTTACCATCATTTGCAGGTATAGTAAAGCAAAACTAAATTCTTCTGTTCATGTAATGCTGTGACCAAAAAAAATTCAAACCCAAATAAACAACTTATAAATTACTTCCTACCACAGTCTGATATTACACATTTAGCTTCAGCTGAAGGCAGCGGAAATTGTTACTGGCATTTTAACCTCCAGTTTAACCATTTCAAACAGATGGTGTACTTGTGTGCTTTCATAATTTCCACAGCTAATGATGTTATCCTGATATTGCACATTAAGTCAGAAATATACCAAACATCAAGACTGAGGGAATTTCAGATCATATCTGGTAGCTGCATAAATTCAACCCAAAGTTCTATATTATGAACAACATATGAATGATCAGATAATTTCAGATTAAAATAAACTGAATGTGATTATTTTAGATTTAAGTTCTTCTTTGAACCCCTACAACCAAGGCAGTTTCCTTGAATTTTGCAAAGAGCTATGAGCAGCTTGACACTGCTGTCTTCCACTGACTTCCGAGGCCTTTCTGATCATAAAGTCAGCCTGGTGTAGGGATGCAGTCATAAACAGGTAAAATTCAGCTATGGTAAGAGCTGCAATAATGTCACAAATGGAAAAAGTTTTAAAGACATTTTATCTTGAGACTTATAGACTTTCACTATTCATTTTATGAGTTAAACACACAGACCCAAACCAGATAAAGATTATCAGTGTACATCAGTTCTTTATGGTACCATGTTACACATACCCCAGACGCCCATCTCCTCACAATGATTCATCTGCATCCACACTGCACTGATGTCTGCCTTCTGCCAGCTGTGCATGGGGCACATCTGAGCAGACCCCTGTGCACAAGGTTGATTTAGGGCACTGGCAAGGCTGCCACTGGGAAAACTGCTAGTCAGGGTCAGAGGGGTCTTTGCCCACATAAAAGAAACATGGGCAAGTATGGAAAAGCTATGATCAGGCAGAAGACCCATTTCAATCTGCATCAGAGCACATACCTACCCCTAGCGGGGACTTCCCTTGTTTGCCCAAAAAATACCCAGACAGATCTCACCAGTTCAGCTCTTCCATGTCTGAGAGGGACAGAGTGTGGATGAAAAGAAGCTGTGCAGCAAACTAACAAAAGGAACACAAGCAGTGGGACCACACAAAAGGGTACTGACTTTCTGTTGTCACAGATTGTAACTTCATAGCAAATTTGGAAACATGAATCATGTTTCTTGAATCCTGAAACTTCAATCAAGTAGTAAGATGCAAAGGGCAATTTTGACTTACAGGCAGTCTCTCCAATGTCTATGCACAAGCTAGGAGGAGTCAAGATGAGTGATAAAGGTAAGTGTACTTAGTAATTGTGCATAACTTCAAGGCTGCTTACTAGTTAATAATTGACCTCCACATATGGTCAAACAGTTGTTAAAATTATCATTTTTACACCACAGGTAAATAAATAAATTCAAGAACCAAAAATATAAGGCAGGATGCTCCTATGATGCACAACTACTTTAGGGTTGTACCAACTCACAGTTTGATCAAAAATGCACTTAAACTACAGTGATCTTTCTTGAGCAGGTTCAAAGAAGAGCTGTGCAGTACACAACTACTGTAGGAATCCTTACACAACTTTTCCTTTAGAGAAAATAAGGCAAAGAGGGTACTGCTCTCAGATAATCACCCTGATATGTCAATCCTCCACCCTATAGAGTTCCTGTAACTTCTGTGACATAAAGCACGTGAAGCAGAAGCTGGATAGGTTCAAATACTTTTCAAAAGTATGAAAAGACTTACCAAAATAAACTCAGAGGTCAGTAACAGGCAAGACATGCTCTGTTTGTGCTTTAGTACAATGGAGCCCAGGTCCCAAAGAAACCTAGCTAAATCTCGAAACTGGAGTCCCCAAAGGCAGAGCAGACCATGGCCCTTTTTCTTTATAAACAACATTTCTAATTATTCATACAATAAGAAAAAGCTGTTAATGTACATTGCTGAAACACAGTGATAACAATCTCCTTTCTTGGTGTTGCACAGTAAGTTCATTTTACAACACTATCAGCCTTCCCACAGGAAGCACAGTATCTTTTAAAATTAGGAGAGAGCCAAGTGCACGTCACAGATTCTCCTTTATAAATAAACTTATAAAGAGAAGGGAAAAAGTCAGAAGAGTAATCAGCAGTGGAGTTTAATGACTTACTGGGTTACTACTGGAAAGGGGAAGGAAATTGATCACTTCAGCTGCTAACAGAACACAATCTCAAGTTGAGAATGAGTAACTATAAAGAGTACTTTCAAATGTGTTTCTTCTTTTCTCCTGAAGCTTTGTGTGCTCACTTTTGGCTAACTACAGCACAACAGGAAGCCCTGTGCTCACATAATGATAATAATAACAACCCGGTCTGCTGAGGTAAAGAGACAAAAATGAAGGAAACATTGCAGGCTCTGTAGGGGCTGTATTGCCCTCTGTGGGGCTGTAGATGACTTAAAGTATTAATTCGTTGCTCAAAACCTCCAGTTTTGCTACTCTGCTACAAACAGCTAGTCAAATAACACAGTCCTAGGTGGGATCTGTCTGTTTGCATTAACACTTCAGGCTCCAATACAAGTGTATGCAAACCACATGACAAAAGTCACATCTAAATATACACCAACACACAACAAAACCTGGTATGTTCTCTATCAGGATAGTAACATAAAGGAAGAGAAGCAACCTTGTAAACACTAAACAAAAGCATGGGACAGCCATAAAAAACCTCCAGTCTAGATAGACACTGCCTATTTTGCATGAGAACACCACAATACACTGAATCTGCCGTTTCATAGGCAGACAATTAAAATATTTCTCCACAGACAGGTCAAAATTAGTTGCCCATGTTCTACATAATTTCAGACAGAGAGCTTGGGACTGAGTAAAGATGACAGTTTACAATACTTCAGGACTTAATTAAAGCTTTGAGGGTTAACAAGTAGGATGCTCCTCCTACTGTTGGAATTTCTTTTTTTCAAACACTTAAGCATAAGACTTTGAATAAAACATCCTTAAGAATACATTTCAGATGAGAAGCAGTACACAAATCATCTTAACCTCAATATTTATAAACTACTTATTCCTTAGTCCTGGCTCTGAAGAAAATATATATATTAAAAAAAGAAGTTAATTCAACAATGAACATTTTAGTAGCTATTCCTATATAAATGAAACAAAAGCAATTTGCCATTAACATTGTCATTTAAGATGGTCTTCTGATTGGATAGATAATTTTATTGAAGAGGTCTGAAACTCTTCCTTCTCAGTATCATCACTAAAACTTTTCCTAAATTCATTGTTTCATCTAGTTACAGCAGAATTTTAGAAGGCACCTTAAAATTACACAGGTATTTGTGTTTTAATTTTAGGTACTTTTATTATCTCATGCTTGGATTCCATTATTTGCACACCATGTAATAATATTCTATGGGTGTTTTTCTGTTTAGAAAACAGATGCCAAGCCGCCTCTTTAACAATGCCATCTCCGCTTTCTGTGTATGCTAAGAATCACCATATTGACAGGCCAGAAGACAAAAGTAGTCCCAGCAGCACCCCATCTCTCTATGCAATCAGCACCACAAATTTCAGCAGAAATCTAACAACCACAGAAAAAGTGATCATGAAAGACTGTGATGCATACTCCTCCACGTTCCCAGGAGTTTCAGACCATTTCTAGTGGAAAGACCAGCAAAGTAAGGTTCCAATTTAGATTTCTATTGCCATTGAGAAATACATAATAATGTTCTTTCCATTGCAATACTTTAGAGTCCTACTATAGTGATCTATGAATAGCTGGAAAAAGGTTTATAGTGTAAACAAAACCTGATAACATTAAACATACAAGTATCATTATTTAATGAGATGACTTGTTACATCATCATGTTTGTACTAAAAACAAAACCAGAAGCTGTGGAATCCCATGAGAAGGTTTTCTGTTTGCTATCCAAAAAGATCTTCATAATACTTCCTTTCTTTTCATGTTGAACAAAGTGACTTAACTTGGTGGGACATCTCTCTTTCCTCCCAGGAGCTTCCACTACCATTCTGAATGTGAAGTTTCTTTTCCATTAAGTGGAGTGGGGTATAAAGGACTAATGTACTGGTACCTCAAAGGCTTCTGTGTGTGTCTGTCTTCATGCACTGCAATACATCTTATACAGTTATCCATACTGACCTCCACATCACTCAAAATCAAGCAAAGACACCTGTTTTGGCAGAAATTGTGTACTCAGTTTTGTCTTAAGGGTGTGCTCCTTTGTGCAAGGTTGAGCCACACATGCCTTTTTCTTTCCAGACTACTTATTTATCCACAGAAACACTGCTGTATCCACAGCAACACTGGAGATGGGTCAGCTGAGTAAGAGGCACTCTCCACACCACACAAATCAGAAGCATCCCCTCTGCTCTCTGAACAGATATATCACAAAGAAATACAGAGAAGACCCCAATCAGCGTCTGCAAGTGTGGATCTGCTGATTATGGTTTGCACTATGAAAAGTGTAAAGGTATAGTAATCTTTACCTTGACTCATACACCAAAACACTACACTGCATGGTAATCTCTCTAACAGCATAGAAGGTAAATTTTAGCCCCTCCATCCTCAGAGAAACCTTTCCTAATATGGTCAGCAAACACACTGAAGAAAAAAGTCTGAATAGGATTATTTATTTTCTTAGCAATGTTTTCTTAGAATGATGCATAAAAAATTGTATATTCACACAAATCAGTACACAAGTCCTCTCAAATTTGTAAAACCTTAGAGCAAGAAAAACAGACACTAAAGACCAAGGGCAATAAGAGAGCTGGCACATCCCTTGACTGAGCTGTGGATGTCAAATTTGACACTGAAGTAGCTTTAAGTAACAAAGTGATCCAAAAAACTTTGTCAGAACCAAACAGCAGTACTGAAAACTTCAGTGTTCTTACTTGAAACAGTTTTGGTTCCAGGTATTGCTACTCGCCACACTGTAAACTTGGGCACCGCTCATACAAACAGTGCATTACTCTCACCAAAAGGCTTTGACTCATGACACATTAAGACCAAGACTTTAATTAGGTACAAAAGGGAGAGAGCATTTGCAGACACTTTCAAGGCAGAAAGTTATCTTAGAAGTAACCAGGAAATCCCAGAATCTTTCCATGTAGTTCAATAATCCTTTGAAAATTTTCAAATATAGCTCTAACAGGAAGCCCACAAATTTTTAAACTCCTTTTTAATAGTCCTACAATTTTACAGCTTGGGTTAGAGAAGGTATGTAACAAGTGAAGATTGCTCTCTTGACCCCAAGTAAATAACTTCATTAATCTTCTAATTGGAGATAGGCAGCAGTGATGACTGCAATGGATTTGTACATTAACCAAATGAAAACTTGGCTGCTTCCAGTTTCTCTGGGTCATGAGTGCTTAGAATGTTTTACCAGCAACTGAGTTTGCTTGCGGGGAAAAAAAGGCAAACAAAGAAAACACATTTCCCAAATTTTGTAAGCTAGCAGATGATAAACCGTGCTCCAAATCACTCAGAGACCAGCAGAAATCTTCCATAAGCTAAAAAAAACACCAAAACCCAAACCATTTGACTCACAGCCTGTGACTCTACTATTGCCATCAGTAATGAGGAAACCACAGTCTTAGACATGCTATCTCGTTCACTTAGTCCTCTTCATGAACTGAAAAAAAAAAAAAATCAAACTTACGTTTGGAGAAGAAAAAACAGTTTGTAATGAATCCAAGAGGAAAGACTTATTTGCTCTCATGGTCTAGTGGCTAATGGCAGGAGACCTCATAAGAGTTTACATAATTAAATGGAAGTACCATTCCAACACTGGGAAACCTTTCTGCACGTGGCAGTCAGCAAAAGCAGCAAACACAGAACAGAGGCCAGCACAGACCAGCCTCAGTAGAGGGCTGGGACTCCCATCAGGTTGCCACCCTTGGTATCTCTCTGCTCCCCCAGCTGCTGCTGCTGGCAATAGCTACGCTGAGACCTGCAAAGTGACAGGCACACTCCTGCTACAATTAATCACAGAATTACAGAATTGTTTGCGTTGGAAGGAACCTTATGGATCATCTAGTTCCAACTCCCCTGGCCACTAGACCACATTGCTCGGTGCCCCATCCAACCTCACCCTGAATACTTTCAGGGATAGAGCATCCACAATTTCTCTACGCAACTTGTTCTGGTTTCTCATCACCTTCACAATAAAGAATTTTTTCATGATATCTAATGTAAATCTACCCTCTTTCAGTTTAAAGCCATTCCCCCCTGTCCTATCACTACAGGTCGTTATCAGAAGTCCCTCATCAGCTTTCTTGCAGGCCCCCTTTATGTACTAGAAGACTACTCTAAGGTCTTCCTGAAGCCTTCTCTTCTCTAGGCTGAACATCCCCAACTCATTCAGCTTGTCTTCATAGAAGAGGTGCTTCAACACTCTCATCATCTTTGTGGCCTTCCTTTGGACTTGCTCAACAGGTCTGTGCCCTTGTTGTCCATGTCCCGCCCCCCCCCCAAGCTGGACATAGCATTCCAGGTGGGGTCTCACCAGAACAGAGTAGATGGCAAAATCCCCTCCCTCACCCTGCTGGTCATGCTGCTTTTGATGCTGCCCAGGATGTGGTTGGCCCTTGGGATGCAAGTGCACATTGGTGGCTCATGTCCAGCTTCTCATCCACCAGTACCCCAAAGTCCTTCTCTTCAGGGCTACTCTCAATCCATTCTCCACTCAGCCTGTATTTGTGCTCAGGATTGCCCCAACCCAGGGGGCAGGACCTTGCACTTGGTATTGTTGAATTTCATGAGCTTCACATGAGGTTCTTAAGCCTCCTACTAGATGACATCCCTTCCTTCCAGGATGTTGACCACATCACCCAGTTGGTGTTGTTGGCACACTTGCTAAGGATGCAGTTGATCCCACTGTCCATGTTGCAAAGATGCTAAGCAGCGCCAGTCCCAATACCAATACTTGAGGACGCTACTCATCACTGGCTTCCATTTGCACACTGAGCCTTTGACTGTAACTCTTGAGTGTGACCCTTATCCACCAAATCCATGTCTCTTCAGTTTAGAAACAAGGATGTCATATGGGACAGCGTTAAATGTTTTGCGTGTCAGTTGCTCTTCTTTTAATCACTCATTCCATTACACCATTGTAGAATGCCATCAAATTTTCAGGCACAATTTACCCCTAGTGAAGCCATGTTGGCTGGAACCAATCACCTCCTTATTTTCCACGTGCCTGAGCATAGTTTCCAGGAGGACCTACGCCATAATCTTGCTAGGCACAGAGGTGAGACTGACTGGCCTGTAGCTCTGAGCAAGTTTGAGCTGGCTTCCTGCCAAGTCTCCAAATGCTCAGTGAAAGCCCCTGTCCTCTCTCCCCCTTTGGGCAAAGAGAGGAAAGGGAAAAACAAATTATAGAAACTGAGAGAAACCGAAATCAACTGGATTATATAAAAAATATATATTTACAATTATATATATTATTTGAATATATATATTGTACATAAAATAGGGAGCTCCCGAGGGGGAAAAAGAGAAAAGGGGGGGGGGGAACAGGGATAAAAACTAAAAACAAATATCCTCCAAATATGCCCATTAATAGAGAGCTTGAGGATAAGCACAAAAAAATGGATTAAATACTTCCCTGAACGGGACAGCAGAACTGTTCGAGGCAGCAGCCAACTTCCCCATGCCTCCTGGAGGGACCGGAGATAACGGCAGGTCTGAGCAGCAGGCCCTGGCCTACACAAGCAAAGCCCGTCTATGGAGAGACCTGTCACCTTCAGCCACTGGGAGAGAGAAGAGAGTGAACTCTCTTATCTGCGCCTTTTTATATGTTGTGTTACGGAAAGAGATGATATGGAATACTTCCTTGGATTTCTGACCCCGTTGCTAAGGAAGGCCTAAAAAAATCCAAGAGCCAACCCACTACAAGTTCCCGTGTAGTTAAGCTATCATTTACCTGCATGGATGTATCCTCCGGCATTTAGCTGACTCACACTGGTTCTCAGGCCAAGAACTTCTTTCAAAAATAAACTCAGCAGGAGAAAAAAGCAAATAACTTTCCCAGACAGTGAGGGATGGGAAGTTCTGGGTACAAAACAGTCCAAGAAGAATACAGCCCATTCACAACTTGGCAGGCACCCGTCTCACCTTGGGCTTTGCTACAGAGTAGCAAAGTAGCTACTTTTTCTACAACTAGCAGCAACAAGGAGGGGAAAAGCCTAAACAGGCACAGAAAGTGAGATTCAGACTGGGAACATGGTGAGGGCAATAGCTCTTGCAACCAAGCAACAAGTTTCTCTTTCCTGAATAGATTACAGGAACACCAACAGCAATCTCACATTACCTTCTCAAGAGCACTCATGGTCTCAATCCATTAATTCTGCTTCTCTTATGCCTCTCCACTGCTATTTACACCCCCCACAGCACAACCCCACAAATGTGGGTTGAACCTTCAAATTGCACCAGTTAAAGGGCCGGTTGAACATTACTAATTTCTTTTGTTCTTGCAAAGTTATTTTTAATCCACATCAGTTCAGTGATCTGATATTATCACAAAGCTTACCAACAGTTGTGCAACCACAGCCAAAAGAGTGGCAAACTGCCATAACAGCTGTAGTATTTTTAAGTCAGCTTTGGTGCTGAAGGGAACATCCCACTAAACTGCACTGCTCATCAAGCTGTAAACTTAAATGTCAGAAGTTTTCTTCAGTTCAGATGGCACAGCTATGTTTCTGGAGTTGTGAACAAGACTTAATAACTGTAAACTGCTGCAAATAACAGCAATATTTGTACTATTGAATTGTGCAGATTTTTTTAAGTATTTGTGCAATTGAAGCATCTTTATATTTGTGCCCATTATGCTTAATGTAACTGTGATCATAAACTAGAAGCTCTAGTCAAAGGACATCAAGACAGACCTTTCAATTTATATTTTCCCTTGCCAGAAAACTGCCAACTCCTAAGTTTGTACAGAGCCAAGTGGAACCCAATTCCAGAAGCCTGATACATTTTTTCATAGGATGAGTTTTATGATGCACAGTGAACTGCTCTCCATTAGGAGAGGATAAAAATCATTGTACTATCACTGGGTGATCACCTGCAGACACATGCTTCTTATACAGCACTGGATGAATCTTTCAGCCTCTGTGTCTCAGTTCCACAGTGTGCAATATGGGCATTCCCTGGCCTCAAAGAGACACTTTTAAAAGTATATCATTATCTCTAGAATTTCAAATACTGCAATAACAAGGATCTCATGAAAACCAAAGGGCACCAAACGCAGGGGGCTGGCCAGGTGGCATGCAGTCACAAAATACATGAATCTTGAGCTAAAGGAGCTAGCAATAAAAATGAGCACAGTTAATAAAATGGCCATCATACAGTACCTGCATTATTAGACAAAAGCATCCTATGACTGTGCACATACACAAAATTTTGCAAGTAACTTGCTTTTTGACTATGATGCAGATCATAGCTGTGACACATTGAAGAAACTGCTGCTAGCTTACTCTTACTTTTAGTTTCTATAAATCTCATATTTCAAAATACAAAACACAAGCACATCTAGACAATAGTGAAAATATACAAGGCATTTGCAACACCTACCAAAATACAAAACACAAGCACATCTAGACAATAGTGAAAATATACAAGGCACTTGCAACACCTACAACTTTCTCTATTTCACTGATCACAAATAAAACAGCCAGTTTTACAGCAAGGAGAAAATAACAACAAAATGGTAAATACTGTACCTCACAACAGGTTGATAGTTTTCTAGTTCACAAGTGGAGAGTGGAAGATAAAAAGTGAAATTTCCAGCTCATTGAAGGAGGACTTGAAGTTTCTTGCTCACATAGAAGGAGAAAACCCTCTTTTTGCACTGTACCAATGTGAAGAATAAGACAAGACACATGACCACATAAGCACAGCAGGAATCCGCAGTGACAAATCAGACACTTGATCTATTTAGAGAAAATTAAATTTAGGATATCAGTGGTGAGGGCCCATGTGAGAGACTGAAATATTAAGGGTTAATGACTCAAACAATCGGCCTATTATTAACAAGAACCTTCAGCAGTGAGTTATAACAGCCCATAACAAGTAGGTACAGTACAAAATGGATTCAAACACAAATTACACTTAGAGAAGGAATGGTCCAAGCTGTACCTAACACTGGATGGCAGAGGAGACATGAGCAGCATGTTCCCAATCCCTGCTTAGTACTGTCAGCAAAGACTTCATTTAGAAAAGCATTCCATTGCTTTTAACTTCTGTAGAGTTTTCTATGAAGCAGCATGGAGTTTTAAATAATAAAACATATACCAAGCTGCTAATTTTTATGCTTTTAAATGCACATTTTATTTTGCTTGATCAGCGAAGTTTGCTTTTTAGCTTCCACAGTATATCAATTTCAAATACGGCACCACATAATTACCAGCAGTAGAATCACAGAATATTTTAGGTTGAAAAAGACACTTAAGTTCACTGAGTCCAGCTGTTAAGCTAACCATGCCAGGTCCACTACTAAACCATGTCCCTAGTGCCACATCTACACATCTTTTGAATACCTCCAGGGATGGTGACTCAGCCACTTCCCTGGGCACCCTGTTCCAAAGTCTGACCACCACTATTTTTTCCTAATATCTTATCTAAACTCCCTTGGTGCAGCTTAAGGTCATTTCCTCTTGCCCTATCATTTGTTACTTGGGAGAGGAGAACGAGCCCCACCTAGCTACAACCTCCTTTCAGGTAATTGTAAAGTCTCCCCTGAGCCTTCTTTTCTCCAGACAAAACAATCCCAGCTCCCTCAGTTGCTCCTCATACGATTTGTGTTCCAGATCCTTCACAAGCTTCACTGCCCTTTCTCTGGACTCACTCCAGCACCTCCATATCTGTCCTGTAGTGAGTGATGGGCCCAAAACTGAACACAGGATTTGAGGTTAGGCCTCACCAGTGCCAAGTACAGCAGGAGAATCACTTCCCGGGGTCCTGCTGGCCAAACTATTGTTGATATAAGTCAGGGTGTCACTGGCCTTTTTGGCCACCTGGGCACTCTGTTGGCTCATATTCAGCTGCTGCCCATCAGCACCCCCAGGTCCTTTCCCACCAGGCAGCTTCCCAGCCACTCTCCCCCAAGCCTGGATTGCTGCCTGGGGTTGTTGTGACCTAAGAGCAGGACCCAGTACTTGGCCTTGTTGAATCTCATGCCACTGGCCCTGGTCCATCTATCTAGGCCTGTCCTGATCCCTGTGCAGGGCCTTCCTACCCTCCAGCAATCAGCACTCCTGACCAACTTGGTGTTGTCTGTTTACTTACTGAGGGTACACTTGATCTCCTCATGCAGATCATCAATAAAAATATTAAACAGAACCAATACTGAGGCCTGGGAAACACCACTTGTGACCAGCCACCAGCTGGATGTAAATCCATTTATCACCACTCTCTGGGCCCAGCTATCCAGCCAGTTTTTTTAACCAGCAAAGAGTGCACCTGTCTAAGCCATGGGCTGCCAGTTTCTCAGGAGAATGATGTGGGAGACAGTGTCTAAGGCTATCTACTAAAGTCCAGGTAGGCTATATCAACAGCCTTTACCTAACCCACTAAGCAGGTCACCTTCTCACAGAAGGTGAACAAGTAAGCAAAGTAATAACTGCAACACCAACAAGTATACCTTGTTCAACTATTGTATAAGACAAAGGCAGGCTCTCAGTAATTGCTAGCACAGCACGTATCGTGGAGGGTGCTGAAGCTGAGCCAGAGTTTATTCACCCTTAAAACAAAATGTGAACTGGGGGGAGAAGGGGAGGCAGCGTCTTACAGACAGGTGCCTAAGGAAAAGCTTTTGCCAGTTTCTACCCTAAAGGAGGCAAGAATGCCAAGACACTTAAAGTGCCTTGGTTACACAGAACATAAACACACAGATTAAGTACAGCACATTCAGGACTGCAAGAATCAGTAAGCATATTTGCAATAGTATACGGAGCACATTATGTGACCACAGAGGAAGTACTTTTTGTAGTTTCTAGCCTATTCTGTTGGTGTCAGAAGTAAAAAAAAGAAATGCCTTAGCTACCTAAGAAGATAAGAAACAACACTAAGAAAAATCAGCACAATTCCACAAACACACACTATTGCAGTAAACCATGTTTAAATGTTCCCAATATCAAGAACACCCAAACACATAACTAAAGACAGCCTTAAACCTGCACCAAATGAACTTGGTGAAAGAAACCTCCTGCCGTTTTTAATGATTCAAGGATCAATTCCTAGATCCGGAATATGATTTTCAACTCCCTGTTTTATGTAATTTGGGGAAGGGAAGAATCCAGTAAAAAGATAAAATACAGTAAAAATTAATTAAGAGGAACATTTTTACAATCCTGTTTTATTTTTCCCTCAATAAATAAATTATTAGAAACTGATCTTTAAAAACAAAAGAGATGCAAATAATTGTGTTCAATTTTGGTTTTCTTGAATTAGTTTTGAAAAAGGTATAAGGAAAAGGCCCAGTCGATTATGCATAGGAAAAAGTATCTGGACGGAGAAAGAGATGTGATCAACTAAGCGTTATTTATGTTGTGGAAGAGTCAGAGTAACAACCACACTAGGCATTCATCAGAATATGTATTCTCTACTTTGAAGGTGGAAAAATTTTGAGATCATTTAATGAACTTTGTTGTAAAGCATCTCCATCATAATGAACATCCCATAAATTTACACTGAGATATAAAAAAAGCCCAGTGGATTCTACTGTATACATTCATGAATTCCCAAACTGCCAATGCTCCTTATGTTAGGTTCATTTTAAGAAGAGTTTCTGTGGTTTTAATTTTGATCTGAGCCCTCCTCCACCTTACATTATCCAAATGTTAGCTCAAAATATTTACATAAATACAAAACTCTCATCATTTTGTTAAATGGAAGGAAACAAACCCACTGTTTCTTCAGCATATGGAATATCCTTCTAGAAGCAACATGAAACAAGTATATTTACATTTCCTTTGGAAGAACTAACAACATCCATACCAAGTTTTCCTTAAGCAACAGCACGTACCATAGTTCAGCTTTGAAGAGACAGCATTAAAGAGAAAAGGGCGGGGGGGGGTGACAACCCAAAACCCTCTGATCACTTAAGCAGGATATTGGATGCTACTTTATGGTAGTAACAGGTAAGTTTACTATTTAAAGACTTTCCTGCTGTCGGATCCTATTCAGCAAAATCAGCGTCTTGGGCAGAGACGCCTCAGTCCAGCCCCTCTCTCTCCGCGGCGGCGCCCAGCCGGACCTCCAAGGGGACGGGCTGCGCGCACCTGGAAAAGCCCGTTCAGCCACAGCACAGTTCAATCCTGAAAGAACTAGCGCCTCAGGCACGCAGGAACCTACTCCTCACTATTCTCTCACAGGCTGTTGGGTATGTTTTCTTCCTTAAAAAGCTGCAGTCCCACAATTACTAGACTTAAAAGTCTGTGGAACTTCACAGAAACACACATACACACACACACCCCAAAACAACCAACACACACGCAAAAAGCACAGGAATGAGACACGTTTTCTGCCAGTCCTTTAAGGCCTCGGGTGCCGGCGGTGCTCCCGGCGGGGACAGGGACCCTCCGCTCCCGGTGCGGCTCAGCACCTGCCCCAGCCCGGCTCCGAGGCCCCGCCGGCCTCAAACCTGCGCCGCCCGCCTTCTTCCACAGCCCCGCTCCCCGGGGCCGAGCCGAACAGCCCTACAAAACGCAGCCAGACAAACCCGGAGAGCCCTCGCCGCAGTTCCCGGGCACGCCGCGCCCGCCCGGCGGGGGGACCCACGGCACGGAGCGCCCGCGCCGCCTGCACCGCCCGCGCCCAGCCCTCACCGCCGCCTGCGGGGCGTCCGCCCCCCGCAGCCTCTGGCGCCCGGCCGAGCTGCCCAGGACGGAGCGGGGACTCCCCGCTGCCGCTCCTGACCCTCCCGGCCGGCAACGCCGCGCTCCCCTCACCTCCAGCGCTGGCGGATGGCGGCAGGAGGCGGTGCTGAAGGAGGGCTCCTCCCGCGGGCGACTCTTTACGCCCGTTCGTCCCATGGGCGAGACGGCGGGACAGCTCGGTGGGCGCCCAGAGAGCCCTTCCCGCCAGTCCCGCCGCCCTGGCCGCCTTCCCTCGCCCCTGGCCGCCTCCCCTCGCCCTTTGCCGGCTCTCGCCCTGCGGGTGCGGGTGCTGGTGCTCTGGGCGCAGGAGGTTGTTTGCGGCGCGGGGGCGGGGGAGCGGCTGGGGTTGGCCGTCCCGGGTCCGCGGGAAACACGGCTGCGAAGGGCCGTAGAGGGCTGCGAGATACTCTGAGATGTGAGGCCGTGGTGGTGCACAGAAGTGTGAGAGCACCTGTTGGCCCGTTCTGGCAAGGGGAGCTCTGGCTCCGTTGCCAGTCCACTGTTTATAGAATCATAGAATGTTAAGGGGTTGGAATGGACCTTGAAGAACATCTAGTCCCAACTGCCCCTGCCATTAGACCTCCCATTAGACCAGGTTGCTCAAGGCCTTATCCAGCATGGCTTTGAGCACTACCAGAGTTGGGGCATCCACCACTGCTCTGGGCAACCTGTTCCAGTGCCTCACCATTCTCACAGTTAAAAATTTCTTCCGTATATCTAGCTTAGATTTGCCCTCTTTCAGTTTGTACCCCTTACTCCTTGTCCTATCACTACAGTTTCCAATGAAGAGTCCTTCCCTGGCTTCCCTGTAGGCCCTCTTCAGATACTGGAAGGTTGCTGTGAGGTCTCCATGCAAACTTTTCTTCTTCAGGCTGAACAACCCCAACTTTCTCAGCCTGTCTTAGCCCCTATTCTCAACCACTGTTCAGGGTTGAATCTGTCAGCCTGGACTGGGAAGTTCACCTTCCTGGCCTTTCGCTTCATTTCTCCAGGATTGCACTCATTCATCGCACATGAGCTCCAAGTACTGCCAGTCATATGGAGCTACTTTTGGGCTGGCCACCAGGAGACCATGTCATGGGCAGGACACATGAGAATAACCACCAGCAGCATCCACCTGGTCATCCCCATCTGTGCTGAGAAGGCCAAAACTACAAACTGTTAATCCCCCCAACATTATGTATTTTCCATGTTTAGGTTTTGCAGGCCTCAGGAGAAAAATGAGCGGGAAGAATTGAGGAGGACAGTGAAGAAGGCTACAAATCAGTGTAGATGAATGACTGTGGAAAGCAAGCTGGGAGAACAAATGTGCAAAGATTTCTTGCAGAAGAAAATTATAGGTTGAACACTGCTGTGTTCAAGAGAATGTCTCTCCTACAGGGCCCCGGGCTTTTATCAGGGAGCAGAGTGCTGGATCTGTACCCATGCAGTTGTGACTCAGGGCTGAACAGGTGACAGCCTGCTCCCTGCTTGAGGATGGTTAAGAACCCTAAGCACCTGCTCAGGACCTTCTTATTCCTGGTAGAATAGACTACTCCCAAGCTACACAACATGGGTGCATAATAGCTCTGAATTTATAGCTGTTATTACTGATATCGGACAGGCTGACTCATGCACATTGAATTCCAAGTGCAGAAGGAACGTATTGTATGCTTGCACACATTAAAGAAAAGAAATATCATAGCCTTTCAGTGTTCTACTTCCATTTTTTCTTCCGTTTTGTTCAAGGTCCTTACTTCAGTCTGTTTTTTTATATGCTACAGTATTGATAAAAAATGAGAGCAAAATAACTTCATCATATGTTTACTCGGACTTACGTGCAGTAGTCACATCACTTAAAAGATAGTGGCTTCCCTAAGTCAGAGCTGCAAGAGAGATTTCTTCTGCTTTCATCCACTGATGCTTCAGTTTCTGCTTTTTACAGCAGTAGGAGTACAGTGGTTCATAACACTGCAGTCAGATATGCCATGTGGCTCAGCTCTGAATCTTTAGAGTGGATGGCATTTTTTTAATGTATTCAAAATCTGCAGCATTAACTAGCTCATGGTTATATGAGTATTTGGAAGATGACTGAGAATAGACCATCAGGTCTTCTCAAAATTTCCTTTCAAATTTTTAAGGTGTTCTCGTTACATTTAACTTCAACAAGCAAGACTGAACTGTCTTAAAGAACTTTTGCAAAAGAAGTTTTAAGAACTGCAGATAGCAGTGACACTTGTTATATGAAATGAACAGTAACAGGTCCTGTCCCAAGAGTGGACTACCTGCAAAAAAGCATCCTAAAGTAAGAGAGAGTTTCTTCTTTCTGCTGAACTAAACAAGTACCTGAATGTTTTCTTCCACTCATGCATGCACTCAGTAACAATGCTTGTTATATGATGTAAGTAAACTCTCAGTGACAAGTTATGAATCTCAGTGACCAGGTTTTTCTCCTCACACTGCCAGGGTGTCTTCACAGTGCCCTGGAGTCTGCCAGCTGCCTGCAGATATATGAAAAACAGCCTGATAGGAGCTGCCACTAGGTGTGATAGTAGATTGCTTGCTACAATCTAATTTTCTGCAGTTATCATTTTGGTAGATTGCCCTTGACATGGATTATTCCCAGCTGGCAACCAAGCCTCTTGCAGCCACTGATTCCCTCCCCCTCAAAGTGGGGTTGGTGAGAGAACTGGAAGAGTAAAAGTAAGAAAACTCAAGAGTTGAAATGAACACAGTTTAATAGGTTATGCAAAAGCTGTAAAGTAAAGCAAGTAAAGCAAAACAAGGAATTCTTTCACCATTTCTCATGGGCAGGCAAATATTAAGCCATCCCAGGAAAAAGGGGTTTCATCAGCTGTAACATTAACTTGAGAAGACAAATATTATCCCACTCAATGTCCCAACCCCTTCCTTCTTCCCTCAGCTTTATATGCTGAATATGCATTCTGTGGTGTGGAATATCCCTTGGGTCAGGTGTCAGGTGTCCAGTGTCCCAACTGTGTCCCCTCCCAATTTTTTGTGCACCTCCTTGGTGGAGTGGTGGGAAGACCAGTAAAGGCCTTGATGCTGTGTAAATGCTGCTCAGTAGTAACAAAAACATCCCTGAGTTATCAACACTGTTTCCAGCACAAATCCAAAACACAACTTCCTACTAACTACTGTGAAGAACACTAAGTCTTCCCCAGCCAAAATTCCATGCTGAATTCCACGCTAACACTTTATGCTGCTTATACCATATCAGCTAGTTAGGTAACTGCAGAAAATCTGGAACTGTAAGTGGTAACTCGACACACTTTTTTTATTTGTATAATCACTGTTTGATGGGATTGATGATGATGTTTATGTAGAGGATATTTGTGACATTCCACAGCCAAAGTATTTTTCCCACAAAATATCTAAGTTGAGAAAAGAGCTGTTATTTAGTTTTATATATGGGTGACTGACGACAATACACTGAAGTCAGTTTTAAGACTCAAAGTTCCAAATCAAAAATGCTGTGGCAGAGTGATGGTCTGGTATAAATACGCTTTTCTGGTTGAGGCTCTTTGGGACAATTTATACAAAGTAGATTTATGCTCATGATTTTTTACCTTTCTACCTGAAAAACTTACATTCTTGGTGATGTGGAGAGAACTGCAGTTGTGTGCCATACCTAAGACAGAACAAGTTTATGCTAGCGGGAGAGCCAGTGGTGCACAGATCTGGGATGAATTTTGCTGAAACCATAAGTCATTGCAGCTGGATCATATTGCCGATGCAGAACATTTAACATTGTCATGGTTTGAGAACCCCAAAAATCCAATTCCCTAGTCCAAGCCCCCTCCCACATCTCAACCCAATGTGAGATGGGTTTTCCAGACACCACATGAGACTCAAAATGGGGGAAAGGGAATATATTACAATGACTGTACAAATAAATACTACCATACATTATATACAATCTTATGGTAGCTATCTCTACCATGACATAGAAGTATTTACAATGGATCTCTTCTCCCTTCCAAATAAAAGTCCAGGAGGGAAGAAGGAAAGATCCTTTCCACTTTCAGAGCAGCATTCTCTTCAGAGTAGCAGTCTATCTCTCTCTCTTCCATGCAGCAGTGGCAGCTGGATCTCTGCCAGTACACACGAGGGGGTATCCAAGCCCCTCGGCCCTTCGTCTCCAAGCGAGGGTCTTTCTCTTCCGTGGGCTGCATAGCAGGGACAAAACTCGCTTCACCACGTCATATCATGGGGTGTAAGACCCCCATTAAGGTCCCTTCCTCAGGGGATTCACCCCTGAGTCAGAACATCTCTGGCAGCTTTCAGTTGAAGGCCTTTGCCTCAAGAGTTCTATCAGAGCTTCTATGCTCTGATCTCAGGCTGCTAGCTTAGCTTGGCAGCAGCGGCGAGGGGGGACCAAGGTCACCACCTCTGCATTCCTTTGGCCGTCCCGGTCCAGCTTTCCAGGATGCCCGAGCTTTTCAGCTCCTCTCTGCAGTGCTGTAGCACTCCATGACTCTTTCAAATAAGAGTCCATCATCCTCCTCTTTTTCTAGGAGGTGTCTCCAAGAAGTTTGGGGGGTTTTGATTTCAGTTCTTACCCAAACTCTGTCTCTCTGCTGCTGGCTCTCTTTCTCTCCCTCCTTGCAGGAGCTCTTTCTGTGTGCTGCCTGTCTGTTGTTGCTGCTCGGTCTTATCTCTTCTGGCTCTCTGCCACCGTTTCTTCGGTCAGTGCAGTTCTGCCGCTGCTCCTGCTGCTTCTTACAGCAGAGAAACTTCTTCAGCTGTCAGCTACAGGTACTTAGCCCAGTCTTACGCTGTTCCAAGTCCCTGTAGCCCTCCCCAGCTGGGGGTTGGGGGGGGGGGCCCAGAGCCCCCCAGGGGGGCTCCTGCCCTTTTTCCTCGTGGCTCTACAACATGGCTACTTCTTCTACAACAACAACTACAACTACCTTCTCTTCCGTTCTGCTTGCGATATGTTTATATTTTGCAAAAGCGCTCATTGGGTAAAACCTCAAAACTTCAAGGGTCACCACCCCCTGGAGTTTTACCATTTTATAATTTCAGGGGCAAAACTGTTTTCCCCCACCACAACCATTTTTATTGCATCTTCCCCTTGTCAAAGCATTTGTGTAAGGATAGCAGTACAGAGTGCTCAGTCACTGCTGGATACTTATGGGAGTTCCAGGTGAGAGTTCCAGAGGAGTGAGATCAGATGACCAAAGTAATTTTTTTTTGTCTTGAAATCCATGAACCAGTATTGATCTGACCTACTAACTGTGGGAGTTCAGCATTTAGAGGAGTCCAGCACATGCACAGTGAGTATATTAGGCCCACATTAGTAATTTCATTTTTACTTTCCTTTGGTTTTACATATCTTGTAAACATGGACCAATTTTTGAAGGAAAGTTGGAAAGTTACATATAAGAAGATTTACTTTCCTCAACATTAAAAAAAAAAGGATTTCTAGAAATCTGCAAATGAAGTAAAGGGGGTAAATCAGAGTCTTGTGAGTAGCAATGGGTAATAAAGTCTTCTGAATCAAAAAGCTCCCTTTAGAACATGACTTACGCAGGAGGTAAAACTTAACATACTGCTTCAAGGCAGACAATTCTGTGATATGTTACTTGGGAGAGATTTTTTCTCCCTAGAAAGGTATAGAAATACAGAGAATTCTATTTCTTCTCTTAATTAAAATAAGCAATTTTCTTCACCATGTTCCTCTCCCACCATGTCTTTAAAGAGCATGCGAGATTACATTAAGAAGCAAAACCAGACTGTTTTCCAGTTCTAGTGATTTGTTCAGCTTATGAAAATAATAAAAAGGGTGTATATTAACATAGTATTAAGCATGTTCATTAAGGATGCACTTTACAGGGGATTAAAATTCATTGGCATCCTATATTTGTCTGAATATTCAAGGGCAACTTCTCCTTTCTGTCTAGTAATTTAAGAACATAAACTTTTTATGTTCTTACGTACTATGAAGGAGATATGAGCTATGTCATATCAGCATGTCAACAGTAAGCCTGCATTTTGTTTGCTGAGAAAAAGGGCAGAAAAGAAGGCCTTATAAAAGGGTCCAGAGTGCTTTTAATAAAACGTATTTTATTCAGTAGGGATTACCTGGATTTCTGATGATTCCTTTCAGAAGATCATGAGTTTTTGGTATCTAAAAACTGATATCTAAGAACCTCCTCCCCTGCCTTCTTCTTTCATTTGTTTTCTACTCCACAAGCAGAGTAGCACAACGAAGCACTCAGCTTTGCTCTAGAAATCAAAGAGCTCTTTATACAGCTACTCACATTAACCATGGTCATTCAGATAAACTTTCTCTAAAGTTGACAACTCAATCATCCTGATCCCTTCCTTTGAACAGAACTGCCATTTTTGTGCCGTTGGCATTACTATTCTGAACAGAACAGGTGCACTTTTCTGAAACCAGTGAAATATGGGAAACTGTTTCTTCCATTAATCATTTTCTTCAGTCTAGCTAAGATTACAAACATTCAGTCTTTCTGGATTCCTCATCCACTACTGCCTCCTTTTAGCCACCTACATCGCTGCATTTGTCCTACTTAGTGAACAGTTCTGCAATAAGCTGGATTTTTTTGATTGTTCTTGTAACTACGGGGCTGTGGAGCATGCCTAGATGGTGCTACTAACATGTAGACGGTACTTCCAGTCTGAGTGTTGCCAATATTTCCCGTTTCTTTAAAAATAATTACATAATCTAAGCCAGGACCACAGGGGAAACTGCATATAAGACAAAAGAGGTTGTAAAATGTTTCTAAAAGTGAAAGAGAGAGAAGCATCTGGTTGAGTTAAAATGCTAGCACTGCCAAACAGAAAGCATGCAAGGTTCTGACAGCTAATTAAGTTTTGCCACATTTTCGCTTGGAAACTGACCAGTGTTGAGCTCTCCTAGCTGATAAACACTAGATGACCCTAACTCTGTTTCCCAGTTTAGGACATGCACCTGAAGTGATCTAATGCCTAGGAATCCCTGGGAAATAACAGTCATGGAGAAAGTCTGTAACAGTCTTTCTTTTCCTGTTAATTTTATTGCCTAGAGAATATAGATGCAAACTGATGGAGAGGAGGGGAAGAAATTAGTAAAATGTTGAAGTAAATGTTGTCTGAACATTTTTGTTGAGTAGTCTTCTAGTTTCATGCTCTTTAAAATAACAATGTAATGACTGTAGATTTGTCATTTTAGATAAAAAGATTACTTGAACTCATGCTTTTAAAAAAATCATCAGATTTAAACTAAGATTGCATTTATAAAGACTTTACATGTTCACTCATGAAACACTCGTTATTTACAATAAATTATGTTATTTCGAGTATAAGAATTCTGCTTCATATCTGAAGCAATCTGGAAAACAAAATTCCATTTGAATGCAAACTAGAATAGATGTTTACATCTTTAAATAATATGAAAAACAATAAACACACACACGCACAAAAACAAAAACCCCACAAAAAAACCCCCCAAAACAAACCAAAACAAAAAAAAAGCAGATACAGGCCTGTAGCCTGCACCCTGCAGACTTTGGCTTCCCTTTGCGGCTTTGTTCTTCTCAAAGCTATGTTTTCACTTTGGGACACTGAATCAAAGTACGCTCTGGTCTGAGTGCCTGCTTCAGGTTTTCTGACAACAGATTGTAAACCTCCCAGTTTACTGTCTGGCAGACCAAGACTGTCTTTCAGAGACATCTAATGCCACTGCAACATCTTCCATGTAGAGACATGTCCTCCCTCATGCTTGGGATTCTGCCTCCTCTGATAATGAATCATTTGGTTTTAGTCTTTCAGCATTGTCTTATGTTTTTCCATTTGCAGAGTATCTCATCTTTAGAGAAAAATATATTCAGGATTCACTTCAGAGAAATTAACTGTGAGACGCAGTGCATTTTCAATGGATGTTGGTGCTATTTGACTGACAAAGCCCTGCTCTTCAGGTGCACATAGGTGTATAACTGTACTCAGATACCTTGCTGAGGAGAGAAAAATTCAGTTTCTAAGAGTATTCAGAAGTAGGTTGCTCAGGTATCAGTGTGATATCTTACTATTTCAAAACAAGAAATTGCTTTTGCAATATGCAGATGGTTACATACAAGTTTTATTGCTCTTATTTTAGAAATATCTTCAAAGCGTGGTTCTTTAGCAGTTGGTAGTGGGATTAGAAAACATGGCTTTATTTCCTAGCTAAACTGGAGTTCTAAAATGCAGGACATCTTCTCTGCTGGATGGAGGTAGAGACGGATCTCACATTTGGTTTTTTTTCCCCAGATACATTGCTTTTTAACTGCACAGAAAGAGAGTTGTTGTGTGTTTCTCTTTCTATTATAGTTATCACATCATCATTTGTGAAAGCAAATGCTGCGCTAAGGCTGCCTCCTATGGCCTGCCTATACAGCACAGCACAGGTGCTATGCAAATATATTGGAGGGAATTAGCTCAGAGAAGGGTGTACACAACTAGGACTCCAAAAGAAAAGTCTTTGAGCACTAACTCTAAATGGTGATAATTAAGCAGATTGTGACTCTTTAACACTACATGAGATGCCCCATTAGGCTTGAGAGCGATCAAGCAAATGTTCTTTAGCTGACAAGCTACTGCTTCTAAATCCGTGGAAAATGCTAAAAAAAAGTTTTTTAACTGTTCCCAGTCACAAAAGGAAGAACAAAATAATAAGTATGACAGAACAAACAAGAACAGAGGGACAGGAAAAAATCTTGTAAGACATTCAGAATTCCTTCTCCTGTTCTGCCCTCAAAATCGAGCATATTCAGGAGAATTTCTTTTGGAGTGTCTGAATCTGGCCCGTGCGGGGTTCCCCCCCCTGCTGGAAGCCCACAACCCACCCCTGGGGCCCCCCCCGCACAGGGCTGCCCCCAGGCCCTGCCCCCCCATCCTCCTCCACAGCTGGGGAAAGGAGAGAGGGAGCTTGGGCGACGTGGCTTTGTGCCCTCATGAGAATGGAGAGTGGAAGCCTCAGAGCACACAGAGGTTTGCTGGTCTGGTTGGGGGGGGGGGGGCAGAGGGGAAGGGTACTGGGCGGGCCGTGGGGGTCCTCGGACTGGAGGGTGGACAGGTACGTGGTGCGTGGGAAGATATGAGGTAACATGGTGCAGGGAGGATAAGGTCAGGGTGGATAATGGTTTTCTCTGGGGGTTGGGGGTCTTGGCCAGACTGCGGCCTGGAGAGGTACTCGAGCCCTAGGTGGGTACGGGGGCTGGAACAGTTTTGTTCATTTGTTTTTGGCTCACCTGCGGCTACTGCCCAGGTTCGGTATGTTCTGGATGTATTCGTTACAACCTGAAAAGGTGGTCAGGACAAAGGATTGATCCTGGGTGTTTCCCTGGGATTGAATATAGACAGGTGACAGAAAACTAGGAAGTGTAAGACTTGCCCTAATTGTTTTAATAGTAGGAATGTAGCCTGTGTAATCCTACGTGGTTGTGAGCTATGCTGGCAATGGTACATGCCTTCGGTAGAGTCGCCCATGCCTGACAGGTCAAAACCGCGGGGTCAGATACAATACAGTCTTGGGCAGGATGAGCTCGTTAGCCTTCTGGCAATCATCCTAAGAGAAGGACAACTCTAATCCTAAACCCGGGCAGATGGAGCTCGCTTAGCCCCGTAAGGCCATCCATCTAAGAGAAGGTCACTCTAATTAAACCTGCGTCCTGAGGACCTCACTGCCACCATCCAAGCTCACTCGGCCCTGGCAGATGAACCTTAGGATTAAAGGGTGGGTTCAGTTCCGCACATACTGCATCTCTCCTAAAAAATCCATTGCACAGGCTTGAAGGCTTTATCCACATGCAAAAAGCCCTGTAGCGACGGGCGAGGGTCAAAACAGCAGGTGAAAGGTGCACTGGAAGCCGCAGACCCAACCCTGCATGCAGGCGGTTCAGGATATTGGTCATTTGAGACTGACTGGAGATGACAGTCTCTTGGGGCAGCACCCTGAACGACACAGCAGCCTTTTCAAGGACAGCACTGCTTGCTCCACTCGGAGAGGGGCCTGGAAAAAGTGACCTAAACAAAGCTCATCTCCACCTTCACCCAGTTGGTCAACCGCAGGCCAACGGGCATCTTCTTCCAATGTGGTCGCACAAAATTCAAAAGACCTCCAAAGGTGTACCTGAATTAACTCTTGCATGTTGGAATATCAGAACCATGCTCGATTCTGCGGATAGCGGACGTCCTGAGTGTCGTTCTGCCCTAATTGCCCATGAACTGGCACGTCTCAACATCGACATAGCTGCTCTCAGTGAAGTCCGTCTCCACGAGGAGAGACAATGCTGGTTACACACGTGGTGCCGGTTACACAGTCTTTTGGTCAGGAAAACCAAGAACTGAAAAACATCTCTCAGGAGTCGGCTTCATGATCAAAAACTCCATTGTTCCTAAACTCGAAAGTCTGCCAACAGGTCACTCTGACCGCATTATCTCCCTACACCTTCCACTACACAACAAGCAACACATTGTCCTCTTTAGTATATATGCCCCAACTCTCCAAGCTGACCCTGCTGAAAAAGATAAATTCTACACTGACCTGCACTGCCTTACCCAAAAAGTACCTGCAGATGATAAGATCATTATCCTTGGTGATTTCAACGCCAGAGTAGGTAAGAATTTTGAAGCATGGAAGAACCGCCCACCAAGCATACCTTGCACTGCCATCCTGTCACACAAGAAAAACAGCCTGTCATCTTGCATGTAGCAAGCTCCAACAGAAACTCCATGACATCCAGAACAAGTGGTGGATTGATCTAGCTGAAAAAAACTCAATTATGCGCAGATTTGGGAGATCACAAAGGATTTTATGAGGCCCTGAAAACAGCATACAGGCCTACATACCAGGTCCAAAGCCCTCTACTCAGCGCAGATGGGCAAACGCTTCTAACAGACAAAACCTCCATTCTGAATCGATGGTCTGAACACTTACAGACCCTTTTCAGTACCAACCGTGTAGTCCAAGACTCACCAATTCAGTCCATCACACAACAACCAGTGAAATACAAATTGGATACTACCCCCTCTTTAGGAGAAACCCTCAAGGCCATTCAGCAGGTGAAAATCGACAAGGCAGCTGGGGTTGATGGAATTCCACCTGAAGTCTGAAAACATGGGGGCCAAGCACTCCATGCCAAATTTCACGAGTTTGTGATACACTGTTGGGAACTAGGCGAACTACCATCAGACCTTCGAGATGCAGTCATCATCACTTTGTATAAGAAGAAGGGAGATAAATCAGACTGCTCAAATTGCAGGCAAAATCCTGGCAAGAATACTTTTGAACAGACTAATACCTGCTATTGCAGAAGGAATTCTACCTGAAAGTCAGTGTGGTTTCAGAGCCAACAGGAGTACCACAGACATGGGATTTGTTCTCAGACAACTTCAAGAGAAATGTAGGGAACAGAACAAAGGTCTCTATGTAACCTTTTTGACCTCACCAAGGCTTTCGATACTGTGAGAAGAAAAGGTCTGTGGTAGATTTTGGAATGTTTAGGTTGTCCCCCTAAATTCCTTAAAATTATCATCTCACTCCATGAGGATCAGTACAGCCAAGTCAGATATGGCGATGCACTTTCTGAACCCTTTCTAATAACCAATGGTGTGAAAGAAGGTTGCGTTCTTGCTCCAACTCTTTTTACAGTCTTTTTCAGCATGATGCTCCAAAGGGCCATGGCAGACCTCAATGATCAGAACAGTATCTACATTTGATATTGTACTGATGGAAGCCTTTTCAACTTAAGGTGACTGAAGGCCCACACTAAGACCTTAAACCATCTTGTCCGGGAGCTGCTTTATGCTGATGACGCCGCCCTTGTTGCCCACACAGAAGCAGCTCTGCAGCATTTAACATCCTGTTTTGCAGAGGCTGCTGAGCTTTTTGGGCTGGAAGTCAGCTTAAAGAAGACAGAAGTTCTCCATCAACCAGCACCTCAGGAAGTCTTCCATCATCCCCATATCACCAGTGGCCAATCAGAGCTCAAATCAGTCCAGCAGTTTAATTACCTAGGTAACCTCATCTCCTCGGAAGGTAAGATTGATGGGGAGACAGACAACAGGTTAGCAAAGGCATATGCTGCTTTCAGAAAACTCCATAAAAGAGTATGGCAAAATAAACATGTGAAGAAAAGTACAAAGATCAGTGTTTACAAAACCTTTTTGCTGTCTGCTCTCTTATATGGTTCCGAATCATAGGTCATCTACTGCCACCATCTGCATCTCCTAGAATGCTTCCATCAGCACTACCTCTGAACAATCCTAAACATCCACTGGTCAGATTATGTGACTAATACATCTGTTCTAGAACAAGCAGCAGTCACAAGCATTGAAGCCATGTTGCTGAGAACACAACTGCGCTGGGCAGGGCACGTCTCAAGGATGAAGGACCACCACCTCCCCAAGATCTTGCTCTATGGTGAACTTGCCACTGGCTGCCACAAGAGAGGAGCCCTGAAGAAAAGATACAAGGACTCCCTGAAACAACATCTCAGCCTTGGCCATATTGATCATCATTGCTGGTCTACTCTGGCCTCCAGTCAGGAGGTCTGAAGACACACTATCTACAAGGCCGCTGCTTCTTTTGAGAACGCACACAGGATCACTCTTGAGGAGAAAAGACAACATAGAAAGAACTGTGTCTTGTCGATACCGCCTAAGGAGTCTTTCTGCTGTGCCTTTTGCAATCGGGTGTGTCTATCTTGCATTGACCTCTTAAGCCACCAGCGTGCTTGTAACAAACGCGGATAGAGCCTTCCTAAATCTTCATTTGTGAAGCCTAGCCATGATGATGATGATGTCTGAATCTTCTTTTTGCTTCATCCAGTATACATGTATATCTGGAAAACCTTTAATAACAGAGAATCAGAGAAACCTTTAATAACAGATAATCAGCACAACTATTATGACGTTTCAGAAGTTTTTGCAGGTGTTCTATTACTAAGTGATCTCTGTGCATTCAGATCTTGGTCTGAACAGAAGACTGTCAAAGGTAATGAGACACTGTATTGAAGGCGAGGCGTCTATAAATACACCACTTCCATGGGCAGCCCGTTCCAATGCCTGATTATCCTCTCTGTAAAGAATTTCTTCCTAGTATCTAACCTAAACCTCCCCTGGCAGAGCTTAAGACCATACCCTCTATCTTACTGATAGGTGCTTTTTTTCCTTTTTGTGTGTATTTATTACACCCATCATTGCAATTCATTGGTTTGGGGCCTGAAATTGAAGATGAATTTAAAGAGGCCAGAAAAATTTGATTTGTAAAAGCTGCATGTAAAAGCTGGATGACCTTCACCTAAAAACACCTGGCTATTAAGGAACCAGTATATGCTCCATTTATTCCAGAATTGGGGAAGAAAAAATATGTTAGGCTTGAATTCTTGCTAGTGCTCTTGCTTTCCAAACTTCATTTGAGTTCTTCATGCATTAAAAGAAAAGCTGCATTCATTTGATGAAATTATCATTATCATCATGGCTAGGCTTTGCGAACTAAGATTTGGGAAGGACTCTACCCGTATTTGCTACAAGCATGCTGGTGCCTAAAGAGGCCAATACAAGATAGACACGTCCGGTTGCAAAAGGCACAGCAGAAAGACTCCTTAGGTGGTATCGACAAGACACAGTTCTTTCTATGTTGTCTTTTCTCCTCAAGAGTGATCCTGTGTGCGTTCTCAAAAGAAGCAGCGGCCTTGTAGATAGTGTGTCTTCAGACCTCCTGACTGGAGGCCAGAGTAGACCAGCAATGATGATCAATATGGCCAAGGCTGAGATGTTGTTTCAGGGAGTCCTTGTATCTTTTCTTCAGGGCTCCTCTCTTGTGGCAGCCAGTGGCAAGTTCACCATAGAGCACGATCTTAGGGAGGCGATGGTCCTTCATCCTTGAGACATGTCCTGCCCAATGCAACTGTGTTCTCAGCAACATGGCCTCAATACCTGTTATTGCTGTTTGTTCTAGAACAGATGTATTAGTCACATAATCTGACCAGTGGATGTTTAGGATTGTTCAGAGGCAGTGCTGATGGAAGGGTTCTAAGAGTCATAGGTGGTGGTGGTAGATGACCTATGATCCAGACCCATACAAAAGAGTAGACAGTACAATGGCTTTGTAAACACTGATCTTTTTACTTTTCTTCAGGTGTTTATTTCGCCAAACTCTTTTATGGACTTCTCTGAAAGCTCTATTTGCCTTGGCTAACCTATTCTCTATCTCTTTGTCAATCTTACTGTCCAAGGAGATGATACTTCCCAGACTGCTGGACTGATTTAAGCTCTGATTGGCCACTGGTGATATGGGGATGATGGAAGACTTCCTGAGGTGCTGGTTGATAGGAAACTTCTGTCTTCTTCAAGCTGACTTCCAGCCCGAAAAGCTCAGCAGCCTCTGCAAAACAGGATGTTAAATGCTGCAGAGCTACTTCTGTGTGGGCAACAAGGGTGTCATTGTCAGCATAAAGCAGCTCCCGAACAAGATGGTTTAAGGTCTTAGTATGGACCTTCAGGTTGAATAGGCTTCTATTGGTACGATATCAGATGTAGATACCATTTTCTTCATTGAGGCCCTTTGGAGCATCATGCTGAAAAAGATTGTGGATAGTGTTGGTGCAGGAACGCAACCTTGTTTCACACCATTAGTTATTAGAAAGGGCTCAGAAAGTGCATTGCCATATCTGACTTGGCTGCGCTGATCCTCATGAAGTAAGATGATCATTTTAAGGAACTTGGGGGGACATCCTAAATGTTCCAAAATCTGCCATAGACCTTTTCTTCTCACAGTATAGAAAGCCTTGGTGAGATCAACAAAGGTTACGTAGAGTCCTTTGTTCTGTTCCCTACACTTCTCTTGCAGTTGTCTGAGAACAAATCCCATGTCTGTGGTACTCCTGTTGGCTGTGAAATCGCACTGGCTTTCAGGAGGAAGTTCTTCTGCTATAGCAGGTATTAGTCTGTTCAAAAGTACTCTTTCCAGGATTTTGTCAGCAATGGAGAGCAGAGTAATAGCACGGTAATTTGAGCAGTCTGATTTATCTCCCTTCTTCTTATACAAAGTGATGATGACTACGTCATGAAGGTCTGATGGTAGTTCACCTAGTTCCCAACAGCGTACCACAACTCATGAAATTTGGCATGGAGTGCTTGGCCCCCATGTTTCCAGACTCCGGGTGGAATTCCATCAACCCCAGCTGCCTTGCCAGTTTTCACCTGCTGAATGGCCTTAAGAGTTTCTCCCATAGTAGGGGCAATATCCAATTCATTTTTCACTAGTTGTTGTGTAACATACTGAAATGCTGAGTCTTGGACTACACGATTGGTACTGAAGAGAGTCTACAAGTGTTCAGACCATTGATTCAGAATGGAGGTTTTATCTGTTAGAAGCATTTGCCCATCTGCGCTGAGTAGAGGGCTTTGGACCTGGTATGTAGGTCCGTACATTGATTTCAAAGCCTCATAGAATCCTCTGTAATCACCCATATCTGCACAAAATTGAATTTTTTCAGCTAGATTGATCCACCACTTGTTCTGGATATCACGAATTTTCTGTTGGAGCTTGCTACATGCAAGACAAAAGGCTGCTTTTCTTACATGACAAGCTGGCTGAGCAAGGTGTACTGGGTGAGCATTTCTCTTCTTCCTCGACAATTCCTGGACCTCTTGATTGTTGATGAAATTATATCATCAGGAGAAAAGACCAACAAAGACACTAGGAAACAAATAATTTTAAGATCTATAAGGAACAAAAAACCTGTTTCTTTCACCTATATGTGTGTTTGAGGTGTTGTAACAGTTCGTTTGGATACATGTCCGGAATAAAGACAAGTGCCAGAAATATTCAAACACACAAAATATCTTTTATTACAGTGAGAATAATAATAATAATCATAATCATAATCATAATCATAATCATCATCATTGTCATCATCATCATCATCATCATCATCATCTTAGTAAAGAGAATAAAAAACTAAAAAAGGATACAAAATAACTACCTTATTGGGTGGCATTAAAGCAAGTACTATGAACAGCATTTAATACAGTATTAACTAGTGAAAAGGGGGTTAAAGGGGTACCAAAAAAGGGATCTTAACACAATATTATGGATAACTATTAACACGATATTGGTTAGTAAAAAGGGAAATTAAAGGGAAATAGTGTGAACAACTTATTTATGTAACAATATTCAATAATAAAAGGAGAATTAAAAGAACACTGAAGGGATATTAAAAAGTTTGCTTTCTCAGTTGCTTCCTATCAACAAACTCTGCTTACCCACACAGACAGGCCAGGGCTGTCAGGATCTGCAGCAGCTGGTTGGTACCCATGCTTAGCGGGCTTCCCCGTGGAACAACACAGTCTGGGTGGTAGGATGAGTATTTCTCAGCTCAGCAGTACTGACATCCCATTTTTATCAGTTCCACATTACACTACGTAGGGCCAGTACGCAGTAGAAGGTGATGCCTGAGTGGTAGCCAAACACTACCTAATCATTACCTAATGGCAACAGTCTGCGCATGCCCTACTTGTGGGGCAAGGGGCGAGCGATCCCTGCCCACAAAATCTTCCTCCCATCATCATCTTTCTCACCCCTATGTATGACCTCTACCATTGTGTTTCAAGGGTAGATGTATCTATCTTGCAATATGTAGCAAAACCAAGGAAGAACTCAGCTCTGATAATAGGGGATATCAGGCTACTTGCTAAAAAGCACAATGGACCTTACAATTCGCTTGTGCCATGAAGTTACATTGTACCATACTCTAGCTGGTTTCACATCCTAATATGATTTCTTTCTCACGCCTCTATGCTCCATTGATCATCTAATTCAAAAGTACCCCCCTTACAGGTGTTTGATTTTCTTAAGCTTCAGAGAACTAAAGTAACAGAGCGTTCTCACTTGCTACTGGATTGGTTATAGCAGTTAATGTCTTTTGCTAAGGTTTTCTCCTTTCTTTCACCTTTCAATATGTCTTGTAAGTACACGTATAGTTTCAGACAGATGACAATTGAGGTGTCCATGCATACCTCAGAACAGGTATTTTTCTGCAGAGGTTCTTTCCTAATGAAGTGACTGTCACTGATCTCTGTTAGCAAGAAAAGGGCCATTTTCTGCTTCCTACTAACATATAATGACCCTCAGTGCTCCTCTCTGTGATTGATTTTCCGTCTGTTTATACAGCCCCACTAAAGTGCTGTGGACTTGTCACAGAAATAGCTACTAACCTCGTGGATGGGACTGCAGAAATACATCACATTATATTTATAATTGTTCAGGGGGAATATAATTGTCATTATGATAAAACTACCAATATTATTAATTACAGTAATCTTGCACAATCAAGATCAATCCAAACTTTGCTCCTGAGCTGCCACTACATTGCTAAAACCTGAATTCATGAAAGAGGTTTTGTATACGAAGAATTTCAAAGATATTGTTTTTCCAGTGGGGTGAAGTCAGATTCCTATAATGGACAAGCACAGGGGAGAAACACACTTGGATTCAAATGATACGTGAATAGAGGTCTCATAGTTGTATCATTTGCTTGAATAAACCACTACTACCTTAGTGAGTCTGAGATAATGTTGAACTTTTCATTGTATATGACTGTATATTCTTCATTGCAACTAGAAAATGAATTAATCTTTGTAGTTGTTGCAAACGGAAGTCAAGTCTTTAAAACAAACCCACCTTCCATTACCACATACAGAGTACTGAAGAACTAATAATCAGTAGATATACTTCAAAAGATGTACCTTGAACCTCAAAAAACTTGCATCTCTGGAGTTTTTTTCATATTGATCATCAATATTTGAGTTTTTGCAATTATTTACATTTTGATTCTTTCTTCTATCAGTAGTGTTCATTATTTTTTTCAGCTGATTCCTGTATTCTCCAAAGTATTCCCTTGCATGCTGTTTTTAACCCTAAACAGTTACCAGATGTTTCGGGGTTTATTTTGATTTGTAGAAATACAGTCTCTCAAAGTGTTGTGGATTCTTGTAACTCTTGCCTTTTCACAGAGTTAGAAAATGGGACAGGTTGAAAGGGACCACAGTGGGTCATCTGGTCCAACCTCCCTGCTCAAACAGGATCATCCTAGAGCACATGGCACAGGACTGAATTCAGATGATTCTTGAATGCCTTCAGTGATGGAAACTCCACAACACCCTGTTCCAGTTTTCTTTCATGAAATATTCAATTCTCTGTTAGGTTAAATGTATGCAAGTTTATTTGTCTTACTTAAACTACATAAACCATGTTGGATATCTCGGTGGAGCAGTGATCAACAACAAAACAGAGGGATTTTTTATGGTGACTCCCTTCTTTGAATGCTGTGCTTGGAAACCCTTCCTGTGAGTATTTCACTTGCTCACGCAAAGTGATATTAATAATAAGAAGCCCAAATGCTTATTACTTTTACTATTAAAAAGGGTTTGCCAGCTTCCACTTAAGACCTTAAAACCTAAAATTTATCTTAAAAATCCTGCTGCTAAATGCCAGGCACTGTGTTAAATCTGAATTCATGCAAATAGGGAACTTCCTTGCCTGGACAGCTGTAAAGTCAAGTTTCAATAATGTAGCATGCCTGTTTTTCCCAGAGGCAAAGAGACCCTGCAGTGAAACATCGTGACATAAAGCTCAACACCGTTCAGTTTTTCGTACACTGGGTTGCTAAATCTGTAGGGTTTTTTATATATATATAAATATATAAATGTATATGTATATGTATTAAAAGATCTGTTTGGGTTTCGGTTACAGGTCATCATCTTCCTCTGATTTGGTGTTCATGCAAACAAGACAATGAATCCAAACTGATCATTTAAGCTTTTGGGATGGATTTCATATTATATTAGGTTCTTCGGCATTGTTGATCATGTCCCCAGAATTGTGGAGAAATTTTGAACGGCTTAACCTTGAAATAATGAAAAACATTAGACAGAGCAGTTAACACAATTAACAATAGGTGTTTTCCTATTGTGGGGCTCTAATCAATAAATTGTATATCCAACTGTCCCAGGTGAAATCAGTAAATGATTATCAGTGTGTTAAGTTGAAAGAGGCTTGCCAGGCAATGAAAAACAGGACATGGCATTTTGTTTTGATTTGAGGTTTTTTTCCCTGAAGCTGGAAGTTAGTTTACTTCTTTCAGGTCAGTGCTCCCATAGACTGAAATTCCAAATTAACTTCTCTTTAAGTTACTAACCATTTAAATACTAAGCCTGGTTGGTTTTTTGGTGGTTTTGTTTGTTTGTTTGTTTGTAGTTTTTTTGTTTTCTTTCAGAGAAGGGATGATATATTTTACCTTCAGTTCTGTAGTGCCAAAGGACTACAGAACAGAAATTTAGTCTTGTTTTTCATCTACAGATTTACTACAGTGTATTTCAGAGCATCAATTTCTTAAAAAGTATTTTCACACTATTCCAAATTATCATTTTAATCTATGTTTCTTGAGGTAACAATGCCCTCTTTGCTGTGATGGCTTCATGTCTGGTAGTCAGTAAGCTGATATTCATTCCTATGACAAGTGAAAAGGTCAAAAATAAGTTATATAAACCATATTTGTTACCATGCAGTTTCCCCCACTGTGAATCTAGGTAGTAAATACTAAATCTGTTAGCATCACCCTCCCCCCCCAAAAAAACAACAACAAAACAAACAAATAAACAAACATGTTTAGGAAGTTTACTTGATAAAATATAGACATTCCTTCGTGTTAGTAAGTTTAATGATAGCAATTTAGCACAAGAAGTCAATGAAATCTTACTGTAAACACTCAACTGGTTAAAAGGTTAAAAGAAATACACATGGTCAGAACACTGACGTAAACTTTTTTCTTTATGAGCATTTTGTGTTTCAAAAGCAGTAGATGAAGTATCAACATCTTAAGTGCTTTGTATTGCTTCTTTGACCTTGTTATTGGTTATTAGTTATTGGTGGACAACAAGTTGTCCATGAGCCAGCAGCATGTTACTATAATAGTTTGCAAAACCCCCTTCTTAACTGTGTTTGAATCACATCACCATGTTAAATAAAAACATCACTTTTTCTCATACCCACAATGAAATCTGACACATTTTGAATCAGCAATTTGGTATTTGGTTGGTGGAATGTTTTTAGAGACAGTTCTCATTTGGCATGCTGATAAACTCTTCGAGAGTCTGGCTCAACAAAATCAGTGTCTTCCAGAAGACACCAAATATCTAAGGGAATAGGACGGGAGTAATCTTATGTGCAACAACATTTATTGCAAGACAAGACAGACATAACTTATTCTTAAAAAAAACTAAAAATTTGAGGGGGTTGAAAGGTTTATTATTCTCTCAGTGGACTTTTTCAGGCCACTAAGGATTTGGTTCCCCTGCTGTTAAAATTGATAGCAAAATCCTCAATTATTTTGGTAGGATCAAATCCAAAAGAAAATGGAGTTCCATGAAAATACCAAAACAATAAAAATAAATACAGCAAACATAAGCTAGAGCAATTTTTATATAGTTGGGGGATTTTTTTGTTAGTAGCTGAGTATCTTGCCCAAGGGTTTGGGTTTTTTTTGTCTTTAAGGTAAACCAGAGACTTAAATGCAAAATCCAATGTATATCCTCGTTAAAGTTTGTCACAGCTGAAAGTCTTGAATACAGAAATAAGGGCACTGTTTACTATAATCTATATGTGCATTTTCTTCCATCCCCCAATCCTCTTCTGCGAGATACATTAGTCATCAAGTAAGCCTGACAGCTAAATTTACAAGATTGCAATTGAATAACTTGGTAAGTTTCCATTTGATACGATTTCAGAAAAAAATGTTGAATTAAAATAGTTTTTATTTGATGTTTAGAACTGAATGTACCTACTGGCTTTACACAGTCAGAAGTAGAATTTTTTATTTATTCAGGCAAAAATGATATATTAAATAGTCAGAGTACTGCCTCTGCCACAGTGGTATGATTCTGGAGGATTTAATTATTGTGAGTATTGAATTGAGCATTTGAACTGAACAGAGGACTAGGAGTTTGTCATACAGCATCATTATAGGAAGAAGCAGAATAGGCACAATTAACATCCATTCACATACTAATCAAAAGCTATTATTTACTTAGGAATGGTTTTGAACTACTGAGCGAGAAAGAAATTAAATCCCATTGCTAAACTCATGACCTCATTCCCAAAATTTCTGATCTGGAGTTAAGAGGGAAGAGGTCAAGAGGATTTCACCTGAGGAAGGATTTGTGTATGTTGAGGAGATGGTCTTTTTATATTTAGGTTTAAGGAAAAACCATATACACAAACATGAAGCATATGGATTCAGCATTGAGATTGTATGCAAACAGTGCTATAGTCTTTAGCCTGGGCAAAATTCTTTTTAATTAAAGAATAGCTATTAAGTCTTAGGCTACACAACTGAAGGAGCAGAATAATGCTTGGAACTGTTCTTTCTAAACAGTTTTACATCAGTAGCCACTTTCAGGATCAGAGTATACAAATGTCATGTAAGTATAATTAGAAAGATCAGAAGCAGCAGCAGCCCCATACTTGCTTTATCAGTGCAGAAGTGATAAAGCACGCATGGCAGGCAGGAAACATGTTAAGAACTTACTAGCTACAACAGCTGTTCTTGCAGAATGTCAGCCTCTGTTCAGGCTAAATGCACCATCCTTTTTTTAAGGAGATTGTAAAGAACAAAACACTGTTGCAGTGAAGTCAAACACAGTGTTACAACCACCAAAAAAACCTCTTAGTCAAATCTTCTCAGCAGTCTTCTTCCTAACAAGTTTATTTTTGCCAAGTTCTTGTCTTCATAAATTGTCTAAATAATCCTTTTGGAAGAAAGATCGGTTACATCCTCTCTTCATTAAGTGTCTAACTTCAGACATTTAAATCTTCTAACCCTTCAAAGTACCTGAAGAAGTGAGCTCAGGCCATCCCTCTATTCCATAAGAAGTCCAATTCTGTGTTGCATGCTCCCATCACCTATCTGCTAGTCATATGTGAAATTTGGCCCTTGGACCATCTTTAAAACTCACTCAACATATGATAAATCTTTGACAAGCAACTCCTTTAGCATTTTTTAAACTCTGCACACATTGTTTTGCTTTTATTGCTGCTTTATCTTATAGAAAATTGAAGGCATTTTTCACGAGTAGTTATTTAAAATAGAATTAAAGTAGCCATCTGTCTTGTGTCAGTTTTATACTGTTGCGTTATTAACCCACATTTTATAGTACTGGCCATAAATATTAGACAGAACTGTGTTATAAAGGAAAGGGAAATTGATGGGGAAGGTTTGGCAAATAAGAGATAAAATAGCAGTAGGAAAAGTGAAAAAGGAAGTAGAAGAAAAGATTGGGAGACAGAAAGGGAAAGAAGTGTACGTGTCTTGATAGGGAAAAATAAAAGTTGAAGCAGTGTATTTTTGTCCTCACTATCCATAGCATAATGCAACTAATTATCCCACAACTCCCCAGCTGCAGAGAAGCTGGGATGATTTCAGCCTAATTTTTTATACCTCTACCACTTGGCAGCTATTATCAAATTCAAATTAACGATTTGACAAATGAAAAAACCCTTTATTTCTGAATGCCTAGACTGCACGTAGGACAAACAGTAGCTAGACATGCAAATGAACTAAGAAAATTGAAAAGGAACTAGAGAGGCTGGATTGATCGCTGCCAGTAACCTGATTAAAGTCTTGAACCCACTCATCTTGTACATGTAAACATGTACTTTGACTCAATATAAGACTTGTCTGCACGCAAGAGCTGTATGATTATGCAATTAACCAGAATCCTAATGCTACTGATGCTATGTCCTACCTAGTACAGAGAGATTTTCATTTGAACTGCTTTTGACAACAAGGGAGATCTCCCAGAGTCCCACCCCAAAGAGATGCTTTCTCTTTAAAACATGAAAAAAGTTCAAATTAAGTTTAAAAAACTATTTTTTTGCTAAACTGTTTGAAGGAAGTGGGAAATGTTTCTCCATAATATCATGTCTTTTTTTTCTTTTTTTTTTCTGGATGCACACTGGGTTGTTACTAGGAGGCAGGTGTTCATAGTGATGTGCATGTGCGGCCCTAAGTCCTGTTTGCAAATGTGTAAAACACTGTCATTTTACAGTATCATACAGACTCTCCAGGGGAGAACATGTATATAAGGTATAACAAGAGATTTCAAGATTGATTCTTCAGAAAGGCAAAGGTCAGGTTTTATGGTTTGATAAACTCATGTCACTCCCAGTAAAGTAAAGGGAGGTTGCATGTCACATCAGAGGACAGAACCTCAAAAACATTTTTTTCCTTCTGCTTACCAGTATAAACAAAATGAACTAATCTCAAACTTATTTCCTTTTAATGATAATGGTATTTCACAGCTACATATTGAGATAAACACATAGTCTCAGGTTCATAATTCAGAGAAGCATGTGAAAGCGATAAAAGAAGCTAAAATTATCATGATTTTAATGATACAGCTTATAAATCAGGGTATTTTCGTATCCAAGGAAAAAACCCTGGCATGTTACTTGTGTCTTCTTTTCTTCTCCATTCCTTTCTGTGGGGTCATAAGCTGTGTGTAAGAAGACTATGAAGAATACGTATTTAACTGAGGTGGCCTTTAAACCCTTCTTTGCATAAGTGCATAGGAACACCTAGAGAAACCTACTTGTTTTGGGAAAACAGAAAATGTTTACCAAAATAAAGGGTTTGAGATATTCAGAGTTCATATTTCTTTCCTCTCCCAGTCTGAGATGAAAAATTCAAAGTATCCAATGTATTATTACACTTCCCAAATGCTCAGCAAGTTTAACTGGCATAGAGTACATAGTGTTCCTGAAATGTCTTGTTTAACACATTTTCCAGTAAATCTCAAATATTAATAAGTTGAGTACTGAATGTCACAAAGGAGAGTAGCAGCTTTACTGGCAGAGCAAAGCTTTGGCAGACAGGAGATCATCATTTTCCTAAGACAGTATCTGGGAAATGAGTAGAGGAAAAATCCACCTCTACTCTCATTATAAGCATAACATAATGTCTTCTGGAAAAGCAGCTAAAATGCTATTATCCCAGTCATCAGGTGCAACTTATCAGCAAAGGCTATGACAGTAAAGTGTAGAGTGGTAGAGTGACATAGTTTTGAATAATTTTTAAGTATTAATATATTTGGAGAGATCGTTTCTGAAATAATACTGTAATGGGTTTGTGTAGTAAAATAACACTTCCTCTTTCCAGGAGGAACAGGATATTCCATACCATATTACATCAGTCTGACTATAAGAGGGAAGGGAGAATTAGCTCAGACCTTCTTCTTTCTTCTGGTATGGCCCTGTAGGCAGCTATGTCTGTCTGAGATGCCATTCCACGAGAGAGGTAGAATTTTTTACTGTTAGTTTCCTTTGCCTGTGTGTTTGTAGCATTATTATTCTCTTCTTTTTTTTTTTTTCTCTGTGTAAATATAAACTTTCTTCCTTGGCAAGCCCAGGTGTTTCACTTTTCTTTTTCTTTCGTCTCCCCTCTTTGCAGGGGCGGGGGGAGGATCTGCGCAGGCTCGGTGGACACCTGCCGTTCAGCCAAGGTAAATGATAACAATACCCATGTAGTCTGATTACCTGAACACAGAGGGACTTCTTAAGAGCCCATCAAGCTAAACTCTGTGTGGTAAGATGTGAACTTCCGAATTCCTAAATGTACTCCTTAAAAATCTGGCTTAAGGTCAAAACACAGTACAATTATTACCATATTCCCCAAACAACAGCTGGGTTATGAAGACAGTGATTCTTTAGTTTTTTCTAATGCAGAGTCATTAGTGGACAGTGAGACCATTAGATGCATGGCTGCAAGTGTCATGGCCCTGCACAGATGTTCCCAGGTGCTGCTGGTGCTCCTGGTCCTCTGCGGCGTCCCATCATGGCTACCTCCCTTTCTGCCCCACCTCCTGTCTTTGTAAGAGGTGTCAGACTTCCAGTTACCTTGGCATTGCTCTTGTGAGCAGCTCTCCCCTTAGCTCATGGAAACCTCTCATGTTACTGGGAGTGAATCTTCTAGTTGTGTTGGTTGTGCAGCTGTTTATGAGAGAGAAGGGCAGAAATTTTCAGAGCAGTAACTCATTTCATTTTGCAGTGCTTAGGTGTCTGAAATGAGATTTTCTTTTTTTTTTGCCCATGGGTTCCTGAATGTGTAAGAATGAGGTTTGTTCAACAAATTGTAGAAGTAAACTGTACAGGAAATTATATGCGATCCACAAGCAGTGGAAATAAACTGCACAGGAGATCCACAAGCAGAACAGATGTTCTCCTGGGATTCTCAGCCTATGCAAAATCCTCACAGCACTTCTGTCTTATGTGGCACTGTACAAAGTGATAGTAGAGAAGTGCACAGGAGAAATGAGATGAGGAAGAAATTAGGATGTCTCCCTTGTGTGTGCTCAGAGGATTGTTCCTGCTGCGATAAAGAAGGCTGGTGGGGAAGCATGTGAAGCTGTGATTACATGTACCCAGTATTTCTAAAAAAAGCACCTACCTGCTTGAAACACAAGTAGTAACCTGGGCTAGAGGCTGCAAAAGAAGCTGCTCAGCAGCCCAAACCCCAGTTCTAGTGGGCAACACCCAGGCAAAGCTTAACTGAGGCAGATCAATGTGATCTGAGTCCAAAATGTTACTGCTCTGAAGACAAGAGGCTTTCATGTTTAAAAAGATAAGAAGAAAAAGTTTGTCTGCAACTAGTACAAAGGGCATAAGCTTTTACCTTTCACAGGAAAGCCTTGACTAATATAGAAGGATATGTGTAGAGTTGTAGCAAAGTGTGGAGTACCACTGTACTATCAGCAACTGTGTGGTCACCAAGAGCCTCAGTGTCATGACGAAAACATATAAAACATGTTAGGATTTATCAAAAGGTAATCCAATTGATCTGCAATGTGTAAAGGAGTTACAATGCCTTCAGTTTACAACCCATTCCAAGAACATGATGCACAAGTAACCTTTTCCCTTGCAAAGGAAATGTTCTGTTGTCTGAAGCAGGTACTCATCACCCAAAGGTTAAATAACTTGTTGGAAATCCAATACTATTCTTATTAGGTTTATACAACAGTAATTTGTACAGTACAGCTTCCTTAGCTGATGTCAAGAGACATTGGTCTTGTTGCTGCAAGTTGTTTTGTAACTGCATTGGATTGTCTATTTTGATTCTGTAATTAAAGATTTAATGTAGTTATCACAGAGTAAAATTGTTTTGCCTATCTAATGGGAGATTTGATTAGATCACTGCAGTAATGATTCTGATCTGTCTTGTAAACAACTAGCTACGTTCTTTACCCATTGCCACACATGGAAGATATGCTTTGACTATATCCCACACGAGTCTGCTTCGCACTTTGATACAGAATCGTTCTATTGTTTAAAATATTGTATTTAATTACTTATTTTAATAAATATTGTATATTATCTCTGTTAAGACACTTTTGCCATCTCAGGTTGACTTTTCATTTTCCTACAGAAAAGGAAACACAATCACAGGAAACAGTCAAATAAGGTATAATGTTTCATTAGATGATCCCATGATCAAAGCTATAAGCAAACTATGGCAGTATCATACAGATTATGGTAACAAGTGCTAATAATGTAAAAAAAAATCCAACTCGATCAAAGTAAAAGTCTCGACATTTTCCCCTGACACATTGCTGATAATAAATCTCATATAGAAAAAGCGGAGGATGTCTGAGAAGAAACAGCTGAATGTCTATTATTAATCGATTTGTTTCAAAATTGTGGATTGCGTTACAAAGGCTTTATCCTTCTCCTTGAAAACCCATGTTGGTTTTTTTTTCACTCTGACAAGCACAAGACTTAGTCCCTTGTGACTTTTGTCCCTATTTTCTAATCACTAAGCTGCCTCATGTGTTGAGCAAAGTAGTGCAGTTACACCATTACCCTGCCTAAGTAAACTGTGCAGATAACTGAAACAGAAACTGCTCCGTAAGAAACTGCTGAATTAGTTCCTACTGCTTTCTGTTACAGAAAAAAAAAATAACCTCAGATACTTTCATTATCATCACTGGTGTCATGACTGCTGTCATCACTACTGTCGTTGCAGGAGAATCATTGCTGCAAAGTCATATTACAAGAAGCACGGTGGAGCAAGCTGTTTGACAGTTTAACAGCATGTTTCTTTCTTCTCTCTGACACAGAACAATACAGAACTAGCAGTGCTATTAGTGTAAACACAGCCGTCTCCAACAAGGGCAGTATACTAAGTGCTTAGCAGACCTGCTGCCAAAAGAACTCCAATTTAAGGCACACAAGCAAATAAAGCACAAGCCGGGGAGGCATCTGCTCACAAATGGAGTATGTCCCAGAACAGATACATTTTCAAGACCATCTCAAGGAAGGAAAGGAAACTGGCATAAGCTTTTTTTTACAGTTTCTTTTTAATTGGCATATACAATATTTTTATGAACAGAGGTAAAGTAGGAAATGAACAACTTTTATAAACCTCTGACAAAGCTGTGAATATGGAAAAAGCTGAATAAAATAAACAAGCAGATGTGTGATGGTAAGTTGTCAGGTTCCAGTGAATTCACATGTGAATATGATTAAGCTTCAGCAGTAGCTCTGGATCTTATGCTGCCGGTTTATTTAGCATTCTTCTAGATTCACTCAAATTCTGAAATTGATGGGAAAAATAAACTGTTTCACTGGCTTTAGAGCAAACAAAACTGAAGCTTTGAGCTTGCTGTAGATCTCCTTTCCTAACGATGGCTGATTGAGTTTCAGGATGCTTCTAACCACTGGTGGATCAGAGAAGATTGTTACTTCCCCCTTTTGTCCTTCTAGTCAGACAAACAGTGAATCTTTTGTTAGTCAACACGAGAAAATAACTTCTCACAGAAAGTTAAAAAGAGCGTGGGAGGTTCATAGCCGTTGCAGCATTTAGCTGGGCTGGATGAGCAGAAGTATCCAAGGAGCACTGAAGATGAGCTGGAGCAGTAGCCTGCCTACCTGTTCATGAGGGCTGCAGGATGGCTGTCCCCGTGGCATGCGTAGTTTAGGAAGAATGGCCCATGCCCTTCTTTCTTTGGGCATTGTGGCAATTTCAGGAAGTAATCCATCTGCTGCCTGCATCGCCCTTCTGCTTCATCACAGCTTGAGATCTTGAAGCAAAAAGTGGAATGCATGGTTTAGGAAGTGTCATAAATATTTCTATTACTCTTTTTCCTTAGGTGTTGCATTTAAAATATCAGTAGTGTGAAGCAAGCACTACATATCACTAGTATCTACTAAAATGTCACAAAAGATAACTCTGTACTTTATAATTTAAAATATAGCGTTTTGCTAGTATGTTACTTTTGTAGGTATACTTACTACCTATGGAAAGAAGGGTTCCCTGGAAAACAATTCCCTCCTCAATGTGATGCTGCTTTTGTATTTTATACATAGTTTAAATCTGGGGAGGGCAGGACACAGAGAAAAGGTGGGAGAAAGGGAATGATTCTGTTTAGTTTGTGGAGGATTTTTCACTGTCTTTTTCAAAGGGCCAGTTGTTCATCACAAATGTGAAGAAGATATGACTGAAGAGCTCAGCCATTTTTTTCAAAACCCAAGATGTTTAAATAACATTCATCCTGCTATTGAGTTTTATAGAAACAGCAACCAGTGCTGAGTGGTTAACAAAAGAGTAAAACATTGTACACCAAGGTGAAAATAAAGTTTTTCTACATTTCCTACTGAGTCCTTATCTCATAGCCAAGCACACAGACCAAATAAAAATGGAATCTAATTGACGTCATTTCACACTAGAATATTAATGTAGCCAGAAAAGATGTTAATGATTTCTGTGATATCTAGAGAAGAATTTTATACTTGCTTCCATCTAATCTGAATAAGTAAAACAAGGGAAAATAAGGAAATAGGTTTGGTAATATGTTCCAAATAAATTTTGCTTCATGAAAGCTGTAGGTATAGAGTAAGGAAATTAGCTGCTTTTTCCTAAACAAATCTGTGAATGCAAAAGTGGTCATCCTATTTACTGCTTGTCAATTAAATTGTCCCTGTTTGGCACTATTTTAAACATATTGCATTTGTCATTGTGCTAACGAATGCATTTGTGTTAGTAAGAGCATTAAGTGCTAATATTGTACAAACACAATAGCTCAGCAGACAGGAATTACACAATATTCTGAGCTGGAAGGAACCCACAAGGATCATGTTGTAAAGTAGCCAGGCTTTCTCCTGTAAAATGTTCAGACCATTCTTTAAGTTTATAATTGCTTTGAAACTAATATACGATATTATACTGTCATTAGCCCTCATTAGCTCGACAGTGTTTCTTATTTAATAGTTTACTCCTGTGTGCAGTTTTCAATTACAAATCCTCTGGTAATATACAAATGTATTTACTTTGTAGAGTGCAAACCACAGAAGTCCTCATAGCACCTTCAAAAATCTACACATGATGCCACCTGCTTCATCACTTTTCTCAGGGAAGCACTGTGTCTTCATGGCTCAGGCAATTCAGGACTGGAAATTAAGGCCTGCTTTGGTTAAGACACAAATCCATATGAATTTGCAGCCTAGTATTATTTAGATCTGCATTGATGTTCTAATGTTTCTCTTTATTTTTTAATTTTGACTTTCTGTTATCCATCAGATCACTCACTGTACTTTCTGGTTTTAGCTGAGAAGCAGAAGTATCATTAGAACCTGAAAAAAGTCTTTTCTGCCTTTCTAGGCTGGATGGGAAGCACAGCCTTATGAGAACAATGAGTCCTATTTTGGTTTGTATCCAAAACCATTTAATTAGGTCAGGAGGAGATACAAACCTATGCACTGCATTTCACAGAATCAGAGAATCACAGAAAAGATATACTGGTTGATACTGGAAGGGATCTCTTGAGATCATCTGATCTAACACGGCTGCCCAAGTAGGACCACCTAGAGACTGTTGCTCTGGGTCACGTTCAGATGGCTTTTGAATATCTCCAAGGATGGAGGTTTTATACTCTCCCTGAGCAATCTGTGTCAGTGCTTAGTCCCACTCATAGTGTAAAAGTGTTTTCTGACGTTCGGAGGGACCCTTCTGTGTTTCATCTGTGTCATTACCTCTTGGCCTGTCACTGACCATCAATGAAAAGAGCCTGGCTCTATCTTCTTTGTACCCTTCCTTCAGGTGTTTATGTATACTGATGAGATTCCCTTTCAGCTTTCTTTTCTCCAGGCTGAACAATCCCAGCTATTTCAGTTTGCAGTCATCAGGCACTTCTAGTTGCCATGACCAGAGATTATTGGGAGTGGCATTACAGTGACATCTACCAGTTCCCTCAGCACTTGTGGGTGTTTATACATCATGGCACGTGGCTTACGTAAGTTCAGTTTATTTAGTATTGCCTGACGTGATTCTCTTCCAGCAAGGGTACATATTGCTTGCTCTGGACGTTCCCCATGGTCTTTGAGACCTGAGATCTCTGAAGGCCATCCTCGCTAGTAGAGACCAAGTGGCATTCAGTACTTCAGCCTTTTCCATGTCCTGCATGACCAGGTCCTTTAACCATAACCACGATCACTGAGTAATGGGCCCACATTTCCCCTAGTCTGCTTTTTGTCACCTAGGAACTCTTATATGTGATTAACCTTCTTGTCTTTGACATCCTTGCTACATCAAACTCTATTTGGTTTTTGCTTTCCTAATTCCCTCCTTGGATGTTTGGACAGGATTTCTGTATTCCTCCAAGGTAATTTGTTCTTGTTTCCACTTTCTGTATGCTTCCTCTTTGTGTTTGAATTTGACCAGAAGCTCCATGGTCATCAATGCAGGCCTCCTGGCATTTTTCCTGGAAATCTACAGTATTTTCTGGACCATCTTTCCATTCAAATGAAGTGTACAAGGCAAAGTAAATACATCAACTGTCAGAAGTACCTGAATGACTTATTTCATTTCAGTTATATGTCTACTATGTCTCTTCATAGAATCATAGACTAGTTTAGGTTGTGAGGAACCTCAAAAGTCATCCAGTTTCAACTCCAATACCCTCTGTGTTTTCTACGTGGCCTGAAATCAAGAACTTTCCAAACCTTATGATAATTTGTAAGGAACATCTTAGGATGTCCTGCCACATCCTGTTGGAGATGTCTGGAAACAGTAGTAGTTCTGTGTAAGAGCACATTACTGACATTAACAAGAGGAAGAAGCAGTGGTGGTGTTTCTACTGCATTTTTATGCAGCTGGCTGTATCCACTAGTCTCTGATGGGCTTTGACAATCTCGGTGCTGAGTAAAGCCCAGCACACCATAGGTCAATGACATATTAAAATCAATATTTTCAGAACAAATATTATAATATCAGGTAATTTAGTTGATTCATTGTTTTCATGCAGTATAGGAATTACTGCATAAAGAGGACAAAACCTGTACTCCTACTGTTTCCTCTGAGTTGAGCAGGTATTTAGATGGCTTTGCTCCTTGTCCTCCCCAGGAGTCAGCTGGGGCAGAGACAAGGTCCTCAGGTTCTTGGAGCACATACCTCTGTTTCCAGCACATTAAGTCTGCAGAGATACCTGGAAGCAACACAAAAAAAAAAAAAAAGTACTGATTTCAGAATTGGCTTTCAGAGGAGTACCCTCTTTAAGACTGGAAATCTATAAAATAATGTGTTTTGCGTAAAGTTGTTAATTCTTTTAAGGAGGAAAAATTTCAAGGGAAAAAGTGATTTCCTTCAGCTTAAAGAAAAGACATTAGGCTGGAGGAGGGAACAAACCCTGGAAAGCCGAGAGTTTCAGTTTTACAAGCAACCACAAGGTTGCAACTCACACTCTTAAAACTTGTGTGGCTAATATCAGTGAGATCATCTATTTTAGTTTCAAACTGAGAGCTGTGTAGCTGGGCATAAAAATAATGTGACAGGAAAAAAGCACAGAAGCCTCGTTTGTGCCGGCTGTGCTGGACTAACAGAAGCTGCCCTTCGGGTGGTGCTCTCGCCGTTCTGCTGTGCACCGGCGCCTCGGGAGGCTCTGCAGTCCTTCAGGGCACTGCCGCGCCGGTGAGGGAATGGCTCCCTTCCACACATGCCATCAAACAATCTTCATCCTTTTCAGCTTCCTTATGAGAAACATACAGTCGTCCTCGACACAGACATTTGCCGATTTTTTCCTTTAGGTACTTCTCGTTAGCAGCTTTCTACCATGATCAGTGGTTTATTTGATGTATTTTTATTGCTGCAATAGTGACTTCTCCTCTCCCACTTTCCACATTGCTGATGAGTAGAGGAATAAAAGAGTCTGGAGATAAGGAAACTAAAGAAATACCTCTGAGCAGTGTGGTGCTGTGCATGACTATTCTCTGAGTTCCTGGTTGAGTCTTGGTACATTGCCCCATCTGTTTGCTGGATGGGGAGGGATCAAGGAGTGGGAAAGAGAAGGGTAGACATCTATCTTTCATTTCAATACATTCTCTTCCCAAATTATTGGTAACATATTGTGTGAAAAAAATAAATTCTTTTGAGATCACAGTTTTCAAGTTTATCCACTCTTTGCTCTCTCACCTTTTCAGCATAGAAATTCTCGTGAGTTTAGAGATAATGTGTGCAATGTTCCCAATACTTCCTCATACTTTTGTTGCATTGCAAAAGCAGGAAATGTTGCCTGGGTACAAAGGTTGTAAGAATACAGACGCAGTTCTCTAAACACTCTTGGACTTGTGAGAACAATAGCATTGCTCAAGACTAACCGATCATACTGTGTGTACACAATGCTTTCTCTCTTTCCTAAACACTTACGATAAGAAAGAGAAGAAGCAGTTTGTCATCTGAGTGTATTAGTGTTAGCACAGTCAATTTTTCTTTGTCAGAGCAAAGCTTTAGCTGATGCCATTTGAAATACATTCCTGCCCACACATCAGGGAAACAGCAACTTCTTGGCCCAGAATGTTTTCCAGCACAGAGTATTTATCTGCACTGACCACGCTTGTTTTGTCATATGAGATTCTTCCTTTCTTGATCTTCATCTTGTTTTGTTTATTTGTCTGGTTTTGTTTGTCTTTGTTTTGATTTGGGCCTTTCGGGGGAGGATTTGGTTGTTGGTTTGGGTTTTTTATGTGGTATGGCTCTTCTTCATCGCTCCTGAGAGCTTGGATTTTCAGGTGGGACTAGATCCTGCTTTTGCTTCATCTTGGTTGCATCAGGAGCCATGCCTCACTGCTGGGCAGTGCACCTCATAGGACAGCTTGGTTGCAACAATTCTGGCTCACTGCAGACCCAGGCATGCGCCACAGTAATTTTCCATTCCTCTTACACAGGTTAACTAGGAAAGGTCTCAGTCCCTTCCTTGCTTCAGCTTCCACATTATTCCTAAGAATTTTGTTTTAAAAATCTAGAGTCTTTTTAAAGGGGAATAGATAAACACCTACAATAATTTGGGGCAATAATTTAACTTCTGCACAGGACAGATACTCTGGCCTTTCCACAGCTTCCCAACGTCTAACTCAGCTTTTATCAGTTGTCTCGTTGTACAGCTGGTTGCTTTTTTTCTTTATGAACAAGTTGCTAAATCCTTCTGTTTCCCGATTGAGTTCTGGGTTCCAGAAAACCACAACAGAAGCAACACAGTGCTGCTACATTCCTTGTCCTTTGGGCCTCCACAAAGAACATCTTGGTAGTGTGGGTGCATGGTGGCTGCAGTGAACCTGCTAGTCTCCAAGCCTAGAAAGAGTCAGGAAATCTTTTGCTATACAAACCCATTTAACTGAGGGGATCAGTTTTTCAGCTTGATTTTAGGCAAGTCCCTTTGAGACCTTGTCATGACCATTCTGGACTGCCTTTCACAGATGGTTTTTTCATGGCTTTTCTGATCTTCTAAAATGGCCTGAGATTTTTTTTTTTCCAAAGGCAAGTTCCTACGCTCAAGAAATTATGTATTTCACTCTTGTCTCAGGAAAAGTTATACTACTCATGCAAAAGACATACTTTGGAAGACTGGTTTAAATATGTCTACCAATAATTACTCCTATATCTTAAATTATAAATGATCTTTCTTTCCATGGGAAGGTCTGGACATCAGACCTTGCCCCTGACACTTTTCTAGCCATGGGAGACCTGCAATATATTAATATAAATAAAAGAAGAATGAATGAAGAAGAATAGCAGCATTATCTACTTAGTTCTGTCCTTTCCAAACTAACAGGTATGCAATGTTCCTGTCTTTTATTTTACCATTAAATGTATCACAAGTTTTTTTGTCTGGGAAGCACTATTTTGAATTCAGCCAAATTTGCTAAAGGCTGAAAATTATCTCCATGGCATAAGTATTTTATGTCCTTCATGCGTCTCTATTCCATCACATGCATGACGAAACTCCTCACCAAGCATGGTTCCATTAAGTTCACCACTGGCATTCCTGGAAACGCAGTAGGGGCTGTTACAGGACGGGTTGATCCATGCTGGGAGGCCATGGAGGCATAAGGTGGTAATAGAATATAAAATGAAGTTTTTATTTTTCTATCATTCACAATTTAAAACCTGCTATGAATACCATAGTTTTTAATTGGGTCAATGACTGCGGAAAATAACATGTTCTTGAGCTCTTGATCATACATTGTCCTGTGCCAAGTAGCACAAACCCAACTTTTTCATCATCCTGATGAGTTTTTCAGTGTAAGTGAAGTCCCGAAAGGTTGCTGCTCATCAGAGAAAGCTTCTCAGCAACTGGCTTATTGCCTAAAATTAGTTTAGACAATTTCTTTAATACACTGCACTACATTACTTGTGACAAAACCTTGAGTTGTTTACCTCAGACTTCTAGAAAGTGCTGACGAAACACATTCCTCCTCTTTCTCTGAAATGGCAATTTCCCTTTAATTTCTCCTTTCATACAAAATAATGGTAAGATTTTTGTTATTATCACTGAATTTCAGACTAGGGCTATTGCCTTCATGGTAAAACTGGGTTTCTGATTATAAGCCTGAAATAACAAAAAGTTTCTGTGTACTTATGGTTTTATCTTGCTATCTAAGATTAACAAACTATTTCTTTTTGTTTTTTTTCCCACACCCTTCCTTGCTGACTGTGGTAACTTAGGTCTTTTGCAAGTTTGAAAACACGGGCTTTTTCAATAGATTGGCAAGTAGAGATATCACTCTGACTTTCAAAGATTTGAGTGCATTGGGAAGAATACAGACTCAAAATAATGTTCTGTGAAGGACTGAACTACGGAATTAAAACTTTATTTGACATATAAGTGTGAGCCTATTTTTAAACAGTATAAAAACTGGTGTGGACATGACATCTAAAGACAGAAACAAAAATTAGGGAGAGAAGTAACACCTCATATAAAACCAGAGCAAAATATCAACTGAGAAAATTACCCAGAATTTAAGCTGATACCTACAAACTGATAATCTCTTAAAGAAATTGTACCTGGTATGTGTGAAATAGAGGAAATCTTAATTTGAAGTAATGCAAAAATTAAAAGGAATTTACCTTGTCAGAGAAAGAGAAGGAATGTTTCCTACCATATTTAAATTACTAACATAGATGAAGGCATGTGTTGAAGTTATTTGTTTACAGTTTGTGGCTGGGAGGAAGTTCCACTTCTGCCTAATTATCTTTTTCCTAGAGTTCGCTTCTCTTGAACAAGTGCCTCATTATATCAGTCTTACAAGAAGCACTAAGCAAAGTGTGGGGGCAGCAGCTTGTGTCATAGAACTATCTAATGACGATAAATTCACAAATATGCAGCCGGAGCCTTCATGGGCTTTGAGAACAGGACTAAACACCTCTCAAACAGCTTGGCTTCAAGATACTGTGAAACTCTGAGAAGGAGCAACAGAAAGAGCCAGGGCCTGAGGGAAAACCTTAATTTGGAGCTCAATAATGAATGAATTGCTTTGCAAAACTGCTTGTTTGCCTGTGTGGTCATTGTGGGATGCAGCACTTGATGGGGAACAGGTGTTCAGCTACTATGATCATCCCACCTGTCCTGGAGCTAGGGACTGCTCTGTGAAGCGCTGCTGGGAAACTGAAGATCTGAACACTAGAATTCAGAGTGATGGTTCTACAGTCTTTCTTTTCCCTAAATACATCTAGATGTATACTAGTGCACAGAGTTTTTTACTGTTTCTTGTTTATGTCTGAGCACAAGAAGAAAAAGAAAAACATTTTATATGGCAGTGAGGATATGTGCTACATGCCCCAGCCCCTGTGCTACATGGACCTGTGCTAATGTTAAATCTTACTTTCTCATCCTCTGTGACACTCTGATGCAGGCAGGGCAGATTTTCCTCTTTCTGAGCAAATCAGGGGTTTTTTACAACGTGTCCTTTTGCATGTCCTTTGCACAGGTTCAATAAACTTTGCAAGAGTTTACGCAGTGTAAGGACATAAGAAAAAGTCGATACAAGAGATCATCTTGTTTGCACTCCAGACACTGTATGCTTCTTGGGGGTAGGCAGGAGCTTCAAAAGACAGCTTGCACTAACTGTAAGGTGGTTTCAAGCCACCAGATTGACGTAAATGGTACTCACTCAGTGCATATTTGTCCTGCACAGTACCCCTGACTTAACTGTGACAACACTGCATAGAAAAGTCCTGTCCTGAGCTTCTGGCCATCTAAAGACATTGTGCCAGAATTTAATCTCCTGCAGAGCTCGTCCTTCTTGCCTAAAGAGAGGCATGACTTGTGGCACAAGATTAATATACAGATGTGAGCATGCTGCCATAGCACTGCAGTTCAATTTGGATTTGCATCACTGCAGTCTGCGCTGGATGGCTTGATCTACAGCAAAGATAGGTGCAGAATAGGGAAACTGCATAAAGATGGGACCATCCATAAAGAAAAATGTGCCTAGTATTTGCTTGTGCACTTTTACAGGAGACACATACAAAGCAAGCTTCCCTCAGATCATTGGCTTTGGATGAAACTACCACATGCCAAGCAGAAGTACTTCTGCCAGTGCTTTCCGAAGGAAAGTAGCATGTTGAGAAAGCCTGTGACATCCCCTGCTGATCACAGAGATACATCCTTGCACATGCACTGAAGGGAAAAGATTTATCACTGACCAATCTATTGTGGAAACAAGAGGCCAAATTTAGCCTACCCAAGGACTTGATAGAATCAGAACTTACCATATGACATCAATGATCTTTACCACAGATATCTGCTGCTGGTACATGTTAGCTGTGCTGTAGCAAGTCGGTGACACATTTTGTCAGAAGACACTCCCAAGTGCTGGAGGGTAGGCACTGCATGGAGGCTTTGCTAAAGGAGAAGCTGTTATGAAATATATCAACTACCCTGTACAAGTTGTTTACCATGCTATAATTTATTTTTTTTGCGGTGCCAAAACAGACTAATGACATTCCACATTTTAAAAATATGGATTGATTTGAAACCCATTCAAACACAGTTTAAGATTTAAGAGTTGGAAAAAAGGGGAAAAAAAACCAAAATGAGACTTCAGGGAATAAAGTACTCAAGATTACTTCTAACTTTTTAGGTGGCTGTGCTTCAAACTGAAGATGTTCCTGATGATGATAATAACACAGTACTGATGTATTCCTACACCTCTCAGTTGAAAGTATTGCATCCACTCTTGATGCAAGAGTAGGAAGTGCTTGTTTAAAATCCCCAAAGCCTTATCATTTTTAACTCTTTGAAATCAAATACATGGTATTAGTCTGTAGGGCAAATCACAGCCCCAACTAATTGGCTGCTTTGCTGCCCACCTGTTTTATCCATGTGTTCAAGAGATCAGCATATGCTCATTGAATTTGACCTGAATTAATGGTTTTACAGCAGAAAACTGCTCTAGTCATATAATTTAGCAGGACCTGCATTAGCTGCTTGCAAAAATCAGTACTGATATCTGGGTTAGATTTTTTTACAAATCTCTTACCTCTACTGGACACCAGCAAAACTGTGACATATATCTATATCTATCAACACCTTCAGTCTGAGAAATGTAATCAGTCAAATGTTTATCAACATGGGATTCCCGTTTTAGCCCACATTTAAAATACTGTTTCTCATGTTGTTTTTCTGTATGTTAACAAGCCCTTGTTCCTGGTAAGCCATCTGCTCCAGCAGTGACAGAACAGCAGGAAGAAGAGCCAAACAACATAATCCATCAGGGCTACTTTGACTCAGTGCTCCCTGTTTAGATAATTTGAGTGGGTCTAGGCTACTGACAGGGATTGTTATTCTGCTTTGCACCCTGGTCCCTTGACTTCGATCATTGCATTTCATTCTGTGTTCTATTGTGAAGTTTTAAGAGATCAACATCTAGCTTCATCTTGTATTAATACTTTTTTTGCCATGATTTTTCACGGTTCTCATTGTATTTCAGCCTAGATGCAAACAGTGACTGAGAAATGGTCCAATGCATTTAGTTGGATGTAGGCCAGGAGCCCAGAACTGCTGAGGAGCCTGGACTAAAGCAACGACCTCCTGGAACAGGAACATGCAGAAACTTCTAGTCAGGTCACTACTCAGAAAAGAGAGACTGACCCCATATTCTGTCAGGAGCAATTTTTTCATCCCATCTCTTTCCAGTTGGAAGAATCTGATCAATTGAACTGAGGACTGGGAAACAGACTTCGAAACAAATGAGCAGATTTGCCGTTATTGAGGGCTCGTTCGCAGAGATGAGCATTGACTAATAGTAAGGTTTAATACAGGAAGGTCAGTTTTGCTTTTTCTGTATGAATGAATATCTGTATGTATCATAAATGGTTTTTGATTTTACCTGTTTTGAGTTTACACCAGTTGCCATATTATTAAAAGACAATTTTTTCAGGTGAGTTTAAGAGGAACAAGTCATGTCAGATCAAGACCATCCTAGGACAACCTTCTAAGAACTGGTTAGCTCTCAGGGTCAATTACAAAATCAAAAAATAGAAACGGCTTCAGAAAATAGAAAGAGATTACAGTCCTGAATTGCTGAAACTAACTACAAAATGTATTGGATAAATTAGCGGCCTTTTGCTGTGTCTGTATCTAGATGAGTTTTTGCTACTCTCATGCAGTTAAAAAGCCTGACTTACTGACAGCACTGTAGCAGTGAGGAGCAGGTCTGACATAATACAACTGCCTGGGAAATGAATCACTCTTCCTCTTGCTGGTTTCTCTGGTAGGAGTGATGAAAGGTGACTCTAGTAAAGCCAGAAAACATGGTATTTTTATCACAGGAAACCTAAACCACGAGCACAATCAGTCTTCTCCTGAGAAAATAACCTGAGAAACTAACAAATTATACTAATTTCAACCTTTCAAAGTTTTCCAAATTGTACTTACAAACAGTTCAAATTATCCTAGAAAGTCTCCTTTCCTAAAGTAAAACAAACAAACAAAGAAGTCCTTTGAATCTCTGTGATCTACTACTATTTCCTCATTTAAATTCTGTCTCATTTCTCCTTCCTCTTGGCGTTTAGTCGTTAGAGCAGAGAGAAACAATTTCACAATTAACTGTGTTACATCCTCTTGTGTTCATGTTTTTACTAGATAAACAGATACTTCCTTTCATTAGAAATTGTTAAACCAAAGTGGTCCTGTATAACATAGGCAGCATCTTTGATTTAGCTATAATACATGCATCTTTTCAATATCAGTTGATGCACAAATGGGTTATTCTCAGTTTCCTGTCTACATTTTACTGATGTTGCAGACTTCAGGGTTGCTGCCATAATGTATCTAGCTAAAGTTATCTCGCGCTATATTCTTTGATTTTGCTATTTTTAGAAAGGAGGAAAAAAGAAACTAGTATTGTGGAAGTAAAATAGTTAATGTCTGTATCAGGGTGAATTTATGCTGATACTTTTGGTCTGTGTTTGGCCCAGCCACCTGTAAAAGTTTTGTTCTTTCTCTGCCAAGTTATGAGAAAACAAGCACTGATAAAACCTGAAATTTGTCTTTGAAGAGAGGTCTTGTATAAACTATATTTAATTGGTGTTCTGTGATTGGCTAATTGTTCTCCAAGGTCGCTTGAAGGAGAAATTGAAGACTATAGTGATGAAGGAAACCCCTAGACTCATTTGGAAAAGACCCCCTCAAGTGCAGTATGCAGGTGCAGGGAAAGCAATGCATGTGCAGAAGAGATGCACTTACATAACCAGGAGGTGGGACTGAAAACCTCTGGGGGGGCGGTGCTGGCCACACCTGCTTAGACAGATGTAATCAGTATAAAAGCAGTTAGTTCTTCTTTGGAGGGTAGTAAGCTTCACATCAAGGACAACGTTGACTTTTGGTGGGGACGCCTGCCAATCTGTGAACTTACTGGCTTTCCGAGGATGCAGTTTCTGCTATTGGTAGTTATAGGCATTCTAGGTCGGTAAGATTATGTGACCAATACATCTGTTTTAGAACAAGCAGCAGTCGCTAGCATTGAGGCCACGTTGCTGAGAATTCAGTGGTCAAACAAACCCAGACAAAGTAATTCCTAGTTATATTATGTTCTGAGACCAGACATTTATATATGCTTTCTACCTTTCAGATCTAAAGTTCTAAGAACAGTGAAATTTCAAAATCTGGATCCTGTTTTTATATTTAGTGACCAAAACAGATCTAACTATTTAGTATCTCGAGTTGCATAGATTTTCCAAACTCCTAGTTAGAATGGAATCGTCCTCCTCAAAGAGCTGAAGTTCCCAGGCTGAAAATAGGATAGCCTCATAGTTGAGATATATTTTAGAAAAATCCTGAAAACTGAGACTCACAAAAGACATAGTACTGCATTTTACTGAAGCCACATTAAAAATCCAAGTGCCTGTGTACACATACATGAATCTACCTGTGTCAAAATTAGCATTTCTGGGAAAAAGGTCTTTAACATCACTAATATTTGTATGTAGATTTAACTATCATGGAGATAAAATTCCTGAAGGTAAATAAGACACTTGTACAGCTGACCTAAGGGATAGTATGTCACATTAACATCAGATCTCACTGACACACGGTAGTAGTTGTTATCAAAGCAACAAATATTATTAGTGATTTTTTATAATATATTGTATTCTGGTAGTAGTACTGGAAACAACTGTACCAATTTTTTATTATTTCTGGTAATACATGGTTTGCTGATAATATCTAGATCAAGCAAAAGATTTTTTTTTTCTTGAAAAGAGCTTGCTTGCCTTCTCACTACTGTTACATTATAAAATGTCCAGTTTCATGACACAACTTGAAAAATTTTGCAAGTTGTTACCCACATTTTTTCAATAACTCTGAAGCATTCGATACAGTACTCGATACAATGTGAGACAGTAATGACTATAAATTCACAAACTGGACTAGAGAATCATCTGTTAAAATTGACTGAGGGTTAGGGCAACTCCTTTTTTAAGTGCAACAGTTTTGTTTGGTTGTTTTTTTGTTAAAAAGCATGCATCATATTTGAGCAATGCCAGCTACTCTTCTGAAAGCTAATATGAACTTTCATTCCACTTTCCACATTGAGAGTTCAAAACAATAAAGAGAATTTAATGTAGGAGGCAGAAATACAGCTATGAAGAAAACTATTTGTTTGAAAACATCTTCTTACATCTATTGAAGGATTAACGATAAAAGTATTTATAAGATGGAAATATATTTTAACCTCAGGAACAGACTGAGAAAAAAGCCAGTATCTATCATAGATATAGAATAATAAAAATTCATTTTTAAAAAGTATTCTGAGTCAATTCCGGTGAGGTCAGTGGAATTTTTGCCATTGTTCTAAATGGGACTTAAACAGTCAGCAATAAGCAGTGACACCCTGTAGGGATATGCTTCAGACTCCAGGGACTCTTTTATGTTTAGGGGCCTGGGCCTGTTATGGCTTACAACATGTGTTGTCACACCAGCACAGTGCTGAGGGCAGTAGCAATCCTATTGTCCAGAAAACTCAAAGCACAAGAGTTTAGGCACTATGTTTTGCCTCCACATATTTTTTGACTACTGGCACCCTTTTCAAATGACCAATAAGTCATTCTTTCAACAGGTAAATGTTTTCTCATGCTAAGTGATGTACAACATATTCCAAAAATTTCTTCCCTCTTGTCCAAAATTTTGGAAGAGAAGGAAGAAAAATTATGTTTCCTTTTCCACTCATCTATTTCTTCTATTCAGGGAATAGCTAAGGAAATGTAGTAATAAGATGAAGAGAACAAATGTGACTTTCCAGAAGATTTTTAGTATAATTTATATTCTAAATAGCTCTCTGTATATATACATTTTTGCATTCTCTTTTCATGGCCTGCTGGTCTTCTAGATGTTCAAGTTACTGACGATGCCCCATTTTCTGGATATGCTGGAAATAAAGAAGCCTCAGAGAAGAAACTCCTGAGTAACGTATTTGTGAAAGGAGATGTGTATCTTGACACAGGAGACCTCCTAGTGATGGATGAGAATGGTTTCCTCTATTTCACTGACCGGATGGATGACACTTTCAGGTACAGCTGAGTTACGAGTAAAACCAGTGAGACTTGGAAGAAATCATACATATGCAGGATTGAATGACACAGGTCAAACTCAAACCTGGAGAATGTCAATTTTGTTTAAACAGAAACATTAAGGATAGGAATCAAGTCCATCAAATTTCACACCAACACAATAAAATTTTTCAAATTTGGAACTTCTTTTAATATTGGAGTCTCAAATGAGATGACACTAAAGCAGAAAAGGATTTGTCTCTCTGTATTCTTCAGTTAAGAATAACGGTAGTCTATATTAAAAGTAGTACTCCATCACATATAGAATAAAAATGTTTCAGCTAACATCTATGTTAACATAAGAAATATTTTCAACAGGTGGAAAGGAGAAAATGTTGCCACTTCAGAAGTTGCGGAGATCACTGGTATGATGGACTTCGTCCAAGAAGTTAATGTTTATGGTGTAACCATAAAAAGTAAGACATTTCCTATAGTTTGAGAATATAAAATGAAAATAGTAATTTCCTACTTTAACTTTTCTCTTCCTGCAAAGAACGCAGATTTTTATGTAAAATAAACATTCAGTGGTGAAATACAGTTCTAGTATTTAGTGGACATTACTTTTCACAATTTAAGCCAGAACTAATACAGATTAAATTATTTGCAAAAATTCATCCCCTGCTGGCACATGACCTGTTCTTTTACTTATTACTTGTCATATTCCTGAAGCAGAGTTCTCATGCAAACAGGACAAAATTTACTATACCTTCTAGCTTTTGCTGGAGGTGAACACTTAGAACCTGTTAAAAGGTTCTATAGTTTCAAAGGCAGAATCAGATCAGTGAATAAAATATTAGCCCACCTGTTAGACGTACTTTCCTTGACTATACATATCTGATTACTTTTGAAAGTCAAACAAGTCTACACTTACTTGAGGGAAAACCTCTCTACTGTATAATTCCCTGAGTTCATGTGATCTTTTGACTGGATTAACAAAATAGCTATACTATAAAGCTAATGCTTGTCCCATTTAGAGCCCATTTTACAGACTTGTATGGTTAGCTTTTTCCCAAACATGAGATTTATTTTTCCTTGGTTTTAGTATATGCTATTACTACCATTACTAATACTGCTACTACTGCCATAGTGCATCAAAGTATGCTGACTGACCAAAACACTGTTGCAGTATTGTAGAGCACAGGACAGGAGCGGCTGCATCCCACAAATACTCATCACCTAACATAAGAAACTATTTGACTAACAAAGAAACTCTATTATGATCATAAAGGTCTATAACCGTTGATGATACCACATATCTCTCAAGACCAGCTGCCATTCCAAGTTATGAGAAGTGTGTGTGACAAGACCAGACACAGCCACTGGAAACAGGCTGCTTGAGATCTAGAAGGTGGTAAATAAGTGTGCAGAAGTAGACAGCACACAATACGCAACACACTACATACACTTGAGGCACACTGACCACCTCCCACGAGACACATGGTTTCTAAGCTTGGAGTGAGAGAAGCAGAGCTGCATGGAAAAAAAAAAAGACTCTCCCAAGTTCTTACTCATAAGAATTTTCTATTTGTAGACTAGAAAGTATACCAAACATAATACAGATTTGAGGAGGACCCAAGAAATTCCAACGGCTTGAATATGATATGTGACTGAATAGCACCCAAAAAATCTTCTTTGACTAAGTCAGTGAACTTCTTATGTCTCACTCAATTTCTGGCCATCCTGGTGTGAAGAAAGGAAGGGATCAGTTACTCATGACTCTTGAATATAATGGTTCCTCCAACTACTTCCACTGTGGTCTTCTAACACACAAAACACTAGTGTTAACTAGGGCTCATTTTATAAGCTGGCAGCTTATTTCCAAAATGTCAACAATTTTCAGGTCATGACATGGTGTTGAGACAGCTCTGAACTGGCTACTGTAAACAAAATATTTGTATTTTTTCTACCATTTCAAAGTTTATATAAATACACACACATATATGCAACCCTTAAACATGTATACCATTAAACTTTTGAGGACTATTTCTATATAACTGCAGTTACCAACACAGTTAATTAAGTTTGCAACATTTATAAAGTTCCCAAAACCTCAGAGAAAAGTCCCATCTCCTATCTTTATTTTTATTAAGGAAATTAACATAGACCCATAGTGTCTATGTGTCTGTTATTTCCTCCTTTTTCCTTCACCGTTTTACTCTCTACATTTAATTCCTTCCCAACATTCATTCCTAAGAGAAGGTTAAAATAGAGCACAAGACAACAATCATGTTTACCAAGATCTAAGTAGAAGATGCTTGAGGAATGAGTCTCTTACACCACAAAATTACTGTGGTTCCAGGATTCAGAAGAAATGTCCCAAACATGTGCAGAGAAGTAAAAGTACCTGTAACTCTTTTCTCCCTTACCTGTTGTTGTAAATTGCTTCTCGGACTCTCAAGAGAGTAATTTTTCCCTCTCCATTTCCATACAAAAAAAATTAGGTCATGAGGAGAAAACTAAGAAAATGAACAAATGTTTCTGCTACACAACTTAAGTCAATATGTTAGCATATAGCCCAGTTGTATATATATACCAGATAAAAAAGAGGTGTTCCATATAGAAGACACATTTGGGGAAATTGATGAAGGGGAAGACAAAGAGCAACAACATTAAGTGAAATTTGTCTTTAATTCTGATCAGGTACTTAAAAGGCTCTCCAAGTCTACAGCTCAGTACTATGAACAGGATAGCTAGTCCTTTCTGGAAGGTCAAACTTTTTTATGTAGAAGTCCTGATCAAAAGCTCCGCGAAGCAGAATGTGGATTAAGCCTGCTAGACTCCTATGTTATCGCATTCCAAGTAAGACACACATATTTGATTTCACTTGAAAAATTAATTGGGATACTATACTCTGCATAGTATTTTAAGAATTATAATATTATATACTTACCATACACTATATACTATATATATATACACATGTATAGATACTATATAATACTAAATTGAAATGCATAGCTGACACTTTAGAATTTATTATTAAATTAAAAATTTGAAATATTTCACTTTGTTGGTGCTTATGTTACTAAAATAGCATTTTAATGCCCTTAGATATATTAGCCAGGTTCAGAGTTAATGCAAATATACATACATATATGTATTGTATTATCTTGACATTAAAAGACATAATATCTCAAAATTATACTACTTTTAACTTTTTTCATATATAGTAAAGAAGTATTTCAGTAATTGGTGTATATTTTCTTGCTACAGTAATATATTACTTTTCTGCAGGGAAATTTTTTAGTTTTTTCACATTTTTTTAAAAAAACTTCTCCCATCTTAGTTTCACCAGAAGAAAATTAAACTTCTTTATATTTCATCATACTCTAAGGAATCAAAATGTTTTGAAGGGAAAATAACCATAATAATTACAGCATACTAAATAATTCAGGGCTCAGTGGTTTATCTGTGGTATGAGTTTATGAGTTCTACATATGTCAAGAGTAAAACAGATTCCAGCTCATGACATGTAACAAGAAGCTGATCAATGGATAAATTTCTTGTTATACTTTTGAGGGGTTATTTACTTAAAAACAAATATCACTGCATTTAAAATATAAGAGCTTTTAGTGGCATTTTAGAGTTAACCTTTAGAATTGCCTTAATCGAGGTTTCTTCACAATATGTATTTGTCACTTGCAATTATGTGTTATGTTAGCAATTTTAATCTTGTAATAACATATAATTTTTCCTAGACTTATAGTTTTATTCAATGTACATGGAAACTTGAATTTGCTTAACAGTTCAGTAGCCTCTCTTACACTCATTGACCCATATATACAGTTAATTTTATCTTTACTGATGATATTAACTACTTAACATGAAATAAAATTATTAATTTCTTTGTGAGTCTTTCAAATCCTATGCTATTTACTTTAAAAATACTAATAAATGTGCATACATCTCTATTGGCTAAAAAACCTGAAACCATAGAGAGCAAAACCACTGAAGGTGAATTTCACCTAACTGCTAAACCATCTCCTGGCTTTAGAGGCTAAACCAGCTACCTAAACTGAGGCATCTAAGTATCACTTGGGATGCATGAGTTGGGCAACTATGACTTGAAAGTCCAGCACCTTCTGCATAGGTACCTAAGGCTGGGGAGGCATTTATGGGCAAGGAATCTAGAATAGCACTAGATCCCAGTCATGGGCAATTGATTCAAGCCCAAGGTATAGACACTAAGTTTGGTGGATGTCCTCCTCTTCCAAGGACTCCAACATTGAGCAGCATGCGAATTTTCTTATATATTTTCCTGATGCATTCTTCAGATTTCTGTTACCATTTGACACATTATCAAGAGACAGTTCTTTAAACAAACTAAATAAAATCCTTAGTAGGTTCAGCCTTCAAAGAAAAACAAACAAAAAAATGCATGACTTTCTATGTCCCACATTTGAAAAGAGTTATAAAATATCCACAGAGACACCTGTTTTCTTGGGTGCTGAGGTCTGGTTTTATCATACAGGAATTCTAATTCTAACTGCTCAGAGTCATTGTACTGCATTTACAGTGCCAGTGACTCATATGGTGATATAAGGCCACAGGATTTATTTCCGTGTTGTTTTTCTTTGTTTTGTACTTGTGGGTGGGATAAATTCTACCAACAAGGAAAACAGTGGCATCTATCAAGTGTTTGTATAACCAGAAAAAAAATCAAACCAAAACTTGCCTTGCTACCCTCATAGGTTGCATTGTGCTTTTTCATGTGTGGGTGAAGTGTGCTGCTCACATTCATCCACTCATGAACTTAGCCTTTAGGAAGAAGAAATGTTGGGGCCACTGACATTATTCTTCTTTTAACTCCCACTGCACAGTTCACTTTCACTTATTTCAGTGTGAGCACTTCAAAACAAATGGAGATCAAGGGAAGGACTGTTGTAGGAGTGTCACAGAAGTGGGTACTTTTATTTGCTGGTTATGGGACATGAGTATAGAACTGCCTTTGTGCTTCCTGAAAATTTCAACCTTGAGAGATCTCTTGAAAGAGATCTATATACAGACAAAAATAGCACTGTTTATGTATGGACACTGAATTTAGATTAAAACATAGTTGTTAGAGAGTTGAGCACCATTAAACACTGGAAATTATCAGTTACGCAAAATTAACACTTAGTCTTGATACTTAATTGAATAGCACATCAGAAAGAAACAATATTACATCAGAAGTGACAAATGTAGTAAACTGTTACTTTCTGACATTTAAAAATGAATTATAAGAGTTCTGCTATGAAATGTTTTGGACCGCCATAACATTGCTATCTAATCATTAATTTATAATTTGGTAAACTACAAGGTATATTGCACTTCAGGCACCTCACAAATCAGGATGTTTTTATGATTTTCTAAAAATTAGTTCTGAATTTTAAGACTTAGATATTTACTTCAAATAAGTATTTGAAGCAATAAAAATATACTTTTGTGATATTAACAGTAGCAGATTTTTAAGAATGCTTAGAATGTCAGGATGTGTAGGTTATTGAATATCATTAAAACTATTTGAGTGACCCTCCAAAATATAAGTACTTCTATTGTTTCTGCTACATGTAAAGGAAACACATAAATAAACATCAGCTAAAATGATCACTGAAGTGCTAAAGGTGGGACAGGATATGTGCATGTAGTTGATCATTCATTTCAGTTCTCTTGGTTCACTTACTTTCAAGTCTACTTTGTCCCATTATAATTTGCCACCCTATGTGGAGATGTTCTTCACAGAGTGGAAAATTTTTCTTCCTTTTTTTCATTGGAATTAATGCTATGTGCAAATTGCCTGTTGAAGGTAAATGGACCTCTCTCAGAGTAATTAGTTTTATTTTCACTGTAATTTGGAGAAAGACAAAGCACACTACAAATTGTCATGTCTGTGCATAGAGGTGCGCAGTGATCCTGTCTCCTTCCTATACCAAGATGTATACAGGTCAAATGCAACTGAGTTTCTACAGTTTTGAACAAAACTAAACCTTCTCATTTCAAAATTATGACAAAATGGAATGCTGCTTTGATGATTTTTCTATTCTACTAATCCAAATCACAGTCTTATATTGTATGGCCAGTCTTCATGAATGAAGATTTGGGAAAGGTCTTTACCCTTCGAGCCTGCGCAGTGGATTTTTCAGGTGAGACACAGTGTGCGCTGAGCTGAGCCCACCCTTTAATCCTAAGGTTCATCTGCCGGGGCCGAGCGAGCTTGGACGGTGGCAGTGAGGTCCTCAGGACGCAGGTTTGTTTAGAGTGACCTTCTCTCAGATGGATGGCCTTACAGGGCTGACGAGCTCCATCTGCCTGGGGGAGTTTCCCCGACCGGGAATCGAACCTGGGCTGCAGCAGTGAGAGTGCTGCATCCTAACCACTAGACCACCAGGGGTCCCCACAGTCTTATATAACTGCTGTGAAAATCGATGAAATCAACTGGAAGAAGAGTTTTAGTCCTTTAGTTCCACTCTTCAGTGTCTTTGTTTCATTCTTTTTCATGCAGTAGGTGGTCAGACAAAGTGAGTGAGCGAGTGAATGAGCGAGTGAGTGAATTTTGGCTGTAGTTTCTTATACTATTTTCGGCTAACAGTGGATTTTTAGAAGACCTTTCATTTCCAGGAAAATAGAAGCCACAGACATATGGAAAGCTAACTTCTGGGTTTTTTGACCTATAGTATTGTAGTCAAGATTATTTTAGAAGCACAACTGATGAACTGTATTAATCCTCCTAGGGTCCCGTAATAGTCAGGAAGTATTTTCTTATATTTATTGTGTCTCTTCATACATCCAGTCATTCACTCATGTCACATAAAGCATTCTGAATTCTAGCTCAACATATTGCACACAGAGTCTAAAAAAGAGAATATGTTTCTTATTGATAGAAATAAGATTCATTCTTAAAACTGATGGGTAAAACCCATAAAGCAACAGTATACATCTGAAGCTCCTTTATGAGTGAATTAATAACCATGTGATCCTAGCAGAAAAGGTAAAAAATCTCATAAAATTGGTAAAGGACTGATTGTTGGCTTTATGCCACAGCCCCCCCCAACCTCAGTATTCAGTATATGTAGAGATCCTTCTTTCAGAATACAGGTATTCCATGGATATCTTAACAATTAGCTTCTAATTTCTGTCAAAGTGGAGTTTCAGGCAGTAACAGCTACATGTTTTTTGATTCCTGGACATAGATTTGGAACAACTCAAGACTGTACCTCCTGTTGAAACTGACAGTGGTGATGAGCACATGTGGATTCAATCTGTAAAACAGGGCTAACACCCACCGTGAGTGGTACTCCCTAGAATAGAAGAGCGTTGTAAGGCAATCAGCTAAACTGGGTGAAAGTCAAGATTCTGCAGAAGATAACAAATGCGACAGTCCTAGCTTAAAAGGAGTACTCCTGTAGGCACATGAAAACATAAATGTTTACCCAAAAACACAGAAACCCGACTATGCTATTCTTTTTCTCCCTGTGTCTCACTCTTCTGTGTTCTGTCTCAAAAGTGCCTGTAGGCAAAATACCTTAGCCGTAACCTCGGCAAATCTGTGCAGCCACTCAAAACTGGCATTCAAGTTGGAGGTTTCAAAGGAAAATACTGTTGCATAAAGAGGTGGTGATTTCCTCTGCTGGGAATCTATTCTTAGCCTGTGCTGTAGCACAGTATCAGGAGGTGCTGCTGGTCTGTCAAGATAAGGCAGACCAGCAGCATCCTTTTCTGATATAAAATTGGAATCATCCTGTAAGACATATTCTTGCACAGAAAGAAAACCCGCAACAATAAAGCAGCAATGCAAAAAGATTCTACAATTTACAATGCAAGTATCTGAGATCAGACTGTGCTATACCCCAGCAGAGTCCAGAAAAAATTCATAGCTGAGGAAACAGCACTGATTAAAGGTATGTTTCATCTGATAGGAGATTAGCACAGGAAGTTTGGGCAGAATTTGGGACTGAGAACTTAATTTTTCCAGTTCAGAACAGCATTAAATTACACTATCTGTGTTTCCATGTCATCCATTTTGTGTTTTCACAGAGATGTCTACAAAAAAAAAGAAGGTAAAAAAAAAAAAGAGTTATAATGCCATCAGACTAAACCACCTAGATTTTGCAGTAATGAGATCTCTGTGACCTTCTGGAAGGGTGCTGCTGTCTTCCCATTAACAAATTCTCTAATAGTTTTCAGGATTTGTACCTAAGGTTTCCAAGGACTATGAAATCTTTTAGTATTGGAATAGACTCAATGGGCAGAGTACTACAGTAGCTTCAGAAATTAATTAAACTTTAGCTCAAGAAGTGGCATGGTGTGATCAGTTTCTGTTTCCAGAAAGGGATAGAGGAGACTGAGCTTCACATATGTCAAAGCTGCTGTTTGTTCTGATAAAGATGCAAGAATTGATGTGACATTGAAGCAGTGTCTGGCCTGAATAGGAGTTTTAAATAGAAAGTGTTTTAGTTTAGGTGAGAGAAAACCAAATAAAAAACCCCAAAGAAACACCATCAACCAACAAGAAAGTACATATATTGATAAAGCCAGCTCAGTAGGTCTGAAAAGACACATTTTTGTCTTTAAAAATCCAGAAGAGTATAACAATACTAAAATAAAGTGGTTTCTCTGGAGTGAATGCCTCATTTATGCATATGGTTCATTTACACTAACCTGTGATCAATGGTTTCATAATTACTTCAGATTCACATATCATAAGCGACTTTTACATTTAAATGTTTCCCTTGCAACAAAAGATCTACAAACTGAACATTTTAAATAGACGTTTATGGATCTCTGCATGGTAGACATTGGTGCAGAAACAAATACAACAAAAACAGTTCAAATAGAAGACATGAACATTTGTCCATATTTGGGATTTTTTTTTACACAACGAACAATGAATAATGGGTTGGAATAGAAGAGATGAAATCTCCAAAGTGGCAATCTTCCCATAAAGGCAAGCACTTTTTTTACTAACTAAATAGTTCTCCTGTAGCATTATGCAACATTACCTGTCATACTATCCTGAGTAAAATTTTAACTGAGAAGTTAAAGATCTTTAACGGAGTCATTTGCTGTTTTCATTTAGCATTGGTTCAAAGGCCAAGGACAAATATTTTACCTTTTCATGACTGATTTTCTTGGCAACTTTGCAAGGCTGTTCTTGGGAAACCTCTGATTATATTACTGGAAATAATACCCTTCACAGGTTTCAGTAGGAAAATCTTTTTTATCACAACTGTCCATTCTGCGAACTTTCAGACACCAAAAAATTAATTTTTTTCTTAATATAAGAAAGTCTTATCCCTCTGCTGCTGGCAAGAGAAGCACACAAGTTAAAGCATTTAAACATTTATACCTGACTGTAAAATTAAAGGCTGCCACTCATGATGAGTATGAACAGAATCTCCAGATTTTGATAAATTCTCCATCAGGAGAAGTTGAGTTAGGTGAAACTGTTGTCAGGTTTCACATTTGTTTTCTTGCTAGTATCTGGTTCTCTTTTCTGCTGAGGCCTATGTTTGCTTTTGGTGATGAAGCAGTGGCATTGGGATATTGTTTCAAAGGTGATGGAGTATTCTGTATATTCTTACAGATGACACCAAGGAGACTCTCTAAGGATTTGCTCAATAATAAAATCATGAAAAAGTACGAAGCAAGGGAATAGTCTCTCCAAGTCTGGTGACCATGAATTTCTGCATCTCAGAAGAATGGTCACCATCAGATTAAAGATCACCATCAAGTTACTTTGAGTGTTACTTGTACAAGTAGGCTAAAAATGTTTGTGTGCTAGCATGGTTAGGTACATGTAAACCTTGAGAAAGACTTGGACTGCCCTCTACTCCTAGGGGCATTTAGACAGACTGTACGTTATAACCTGATCTGTAGAAAAATTAATCTTTTTCTGTAAGAATAAAAAGTAAGTATAGACAATATGTCAGTGAGAGAATGAACTCTATCTAATAACCTAATTATGATGATTCACTAATCTTGTATTTGCACTATTATCTCCAAAAATATAGATCTTGAAATTGGTCAGGTTACTGTCCTTCTGTAGCCACTGATTTTCCTCCCCACCACTTGACTTGGCTGAAAAGAGTTTCACCCTCCCCAGAGACGAGAAATAGAAAAAACAGCATAGCAGAGCGGGGATAAGGGTGCTGAACTTGTGTGTGCTAGACGTACTCCCTCAACCTCAGCCATTTCTAGTGATCCTGATTTCCAACTCTTAGAGAAATTTGCCACCAGCTCATCTTCGCACAGCCCTGAAAATATGCTGCACCTGAACCCAATGACCCGGATTACTGTTTTCAATCTCAGGGACATGAACTGCTGCCTTTCCTTCCTCCCCTACCACACCTGCCTCCTCAAGCCAGCATCTTCTGGCTCATGTTGCTCCACTACTTCTGCATGGAGGTGACTCCACTATTGGAGCAGTGCCAGTCTCGCTCCTGGATGCTCTTGTTGCTCACTGAAAATTACTTCAAGTTTTAAGTGTCCCAATCTACTCTTCTTCTGCCTCTGATTTCACTGGGAAAGGCAGACACCTGGTTTGCTTGCCCTAAAGCTCACACCTCCACCACAATTAGCTGTGGGTGCCAGGGGAAACTGGAGCTGGAGAGAAAACAAAAAAGTGGGGTGGTCAGCCTAGGGAGGTTCTATGGACATAACTGGTTAATTTATTGGTTAATTGGTTGATTTATTGTCTTTTCACTTTATTTTCTTTAACAGAAGACCAAGAGCTGAATGAGGCATATCAAAGACAAGTACTGAATGTCTTGTATAGCTTATAGACCAAGAGAGCTTTACTCCTCTTAAACTCATTTACCATTGCTCACTCTTCCTTTTGGACCCTCAATTACCAATTGGGCTGTGCACCACAGGCTGCAACAGCTGACACTTGGCACATTTACTGGTGTCCACAGAGGCTCAGCACTTCAGCTTGGGTTTCATGTCCCACAGTCTGGGACTCCTCTTCAGGGCAAATGATAGAATGACAATAAGGAGGATTAAAAAAAAAAAAAAAAGGCAAAAGTCCAGTACAGTCCTTGCAGTTCTTTAAGAGCTTTTCACAGATTTCAAAACATGTAAGAAATATGCTTTGTAGGCACATAAAGTTTCAAGACCAGACTCAGGATTATTTTTTTTTTTAATACTGACCACCTCCTGCTGGACTCCTCATGTCTGATTCATTGCGAAGACAAAGGTACTCAGTATATATTTGAATGGAAGTTAAATGACATTTTTTGCTGTTGTGATATTGCCTTATTTGCTTTTCTAGGGAAGAGAGCATTTGAGTGCTTATCTTGTGCATAGAGCTAAAGTTTATTGGGGGGGAATGTGCAACTCAGACTGTTTTAGAATGAATACAAAGTCCAGGAGACACCAGAATAGAAGGTGCTATTTGGACACATTTTCTCCTGTGGTTTGCACACCAAACTTTTAACTACTGAACGCAATTTGAATAATCCAGAATGTTCTTGTTAGAGTTGAAGATGGCTTATCTTGCAACATCGTTATTTTTGCTCCTCCCTTGTGTCCAATTAACATGCCACTGTACAGTGCAGAAGGCTGCTGCCCACTTGACTGTAACTCTGACTGGGCAAACAGCCCAGATTGCTCTGACTGCAGCAAAAAACTCAAGGTAGGACCTTCCTGAAGAGTTAAGGGCTTTATGACTGACTAAGCTGACATTTAAAAATGAAAACCAAGAAAGAGCTCAGTGCTGCTGAGCTAAAGGCACATGAAGTACTGTCTCTACTCCATCACCAGAATAGGCAGGGCTTTACTTGCAGTGATATAGGAGATCCCGCCTTCTCTCACTTACAAATGCTTTTTTAAACATCCTTGCTTTTCACAAAACAGTTGATTGGAAAGTACCCATTTTAATGGATAGCATTCTGTACCATCATATAAAAATCACCTCAATGACTTTGAAATAGCTAAAGCATAAAAGATTTGTAGAGTGAAGAAACGTGTTTATTAAACCAAACTGATACAACTGGGGAAAGCAGGCTCAGGCCCCACCACTAGTCTTCAAGTTTTTCTAGATGCCAGAGTTAAAAGTGTAAGTATTTCTGAGTGTTTTGTGTTTCTAGCCTAAGGTAAGAAGTAAGTTGTGTTTGTTTCCCTGTTAGCTTCTCTGTTTCTGACTACCCCTAATCTAATAAAAAAACCCCTTAGCTGTCCTACCAACTTCCTTTGTCTTTAGCCTTATACCATCACAGCAACAAGAGCACAACTGTGGTACTAGAAGGGTAAAACAGTACCTCTGACACATTAAAAAGTGTACACTGACCTATATGTTCTACCAGGTCATTTAAAAACAAGACCCCTCCTACTTGACCTCACATAGTTTTGGATTTTTAATTGATGTTATCAGATGACTGTGTATTATGATACACTCTACCATCAGAGAGCAAAACCCAAACTACTTACTTTCTTACCAGCTGATTTTGCTTTTCCTTTTTGTTGGAATCATTACACAGATCTGGAGAATACAGCAAGGCAAAGCCACAGTTTTTCATGAAGGTGGGTATGAGAAGCTGTGAATCAATCCAAAGCCTTTCCTCCTCACATGAGCAACTACTTCAAGAACATCAAGTGATTGAGACTGGAGATGAAGATATGGTATATACGGGATAGGATGGCAACAGTTCAACATATATTTAAAAAAGGTCTCCTGGGAGACAATGAGGAAGATAACCTTTGAATAGGATGGAAGTTATTTATTTAGAGATCTCTTTACTACTTTATAGATTTTCCGCTTTGATACCTTTCTTACAAAATTATTGCACTGTATTTAATAATTTTCTAGCATGCTAAGCTCAAGATTTCAGTCAACATAGATCATGAGAGGGGCATAATTTCTAAAACCATAATTTTTCTAAACCTTTACATAACTATTCCGTAGGTTTTTAGGCAGCACTCTAGATGTACGCTGGTTTAAGAGATATATTTCTGTCCATTCTGTAGAGAGCAAATAATTTGCCAATACATATGTGTGTACATTGTAACTATTACTACCACCCATTCAAATGTGCCCTAACACATTTACCAAGAACCATGCTAATCACTATGAAAGCATGAAGAGATAAACAGAATGGGCATATTTATCTAATGTCACTGGGATGGGGTGCAGGTAGTTTACTACTGTGGAATTACAGTTGCAAAACAATTCATAATACAATAGCTGTTTCTTTGTTGATATCATCTGATGCACCTATGCTCCTCCAAAGCCAATGTTTTTCCTCATAATCTTTTCCAGTGGAATTGCATTTATGACACGACCTGTTCCACCAAGTAATCCATAGTTTCCATAACAAACTTCATTGTTTGTATGAAAAATATCTGAAATATTCTATACACCATCAATACCTAAGTAATCTTAATTCCAGTGGTTTTAAATAGTGTTTCATCACAAACAGAGAGTTTGGATTTACTGCAAAGTGAAATACAGTCAAGAAGTACACTGGCAAAAGAACTTTTGTCCTTTTTATGATCTTCCTGGGCCACAGAGAACAGAAATAAGCACAGAGTACTTACAACAGAAAATTTCCATTTATCTTTTAAATGGTTCAGAAGTCTGTTGTCAAAAGCATGTTTTCTGACAGATACCAGCCTACACTGAAAAATCTACATGTGACATAATAAAAGTGATCCTTATCACATATACCACCCCAAAGTGTTACACTCTTTCCTGATGTAACTTCAGCGATGCTACAAAGAGGTTATATAAAGGTTTACATATAAACAGTTGCCAAGTGTGGAAGTATGAGATTTTTTTTTTCCAAAAGTGGCCAGAGCCATCCTAATGTGTTTTAAGATACAAGTTTGACTCTCCTTCAGAAGCAGCAGATAAATCTTTGATGAATGTTTGACAGTTGAAGCAGAACATAGAAGAATGCAGTTCCTTCCATCTGAATCCTAAAAGGAACAAGCAGCTTTTGAGAAAGCTCTGTAAAAGAGTGTATAGACAAACCAATTCAGGGGTTTCAGGCTGTGAATTCTAAGGCTCTAGCTTCTGCAAGCTCAGACCGAGGCACTGAAGTCCCCAGAGTGGGGCCAGTTTTCAAAAACAATAAGAAGGCTGAACAATATCCCATTACTCTTCCATCAGTTCAGCATTTTAGGCAGTCACCTCTACAAAGCTTTGCACAAAACCCAGACCACTAACATTGCAAAGAATGGCAAAGGAAAGGAAATCCAAGACAAGAAGGATAATTTTGTCAATTACAGTTCCTTTAGTAATTGGTACAGTGTAGTAACATCAACCAAAATAAATACAATTATTTGTACATAATACAAAAATATAACCCTTCATAAATTTTATACTGTGCTAGGAATTATGCATTGAGCTTAAGCAATGATATATAACATTTTCTCTTAAATAATATGGACAGGTATACTTAGCCAAATGAATGTAATAACATTTTCTCGAATTTGAAGACAAACACATGAAGAGCAGTTTATTAGTTCAGTGTATCCATATACGACATCTTAGCCAGGATTTGAGAGCAACCCAAGTCTTTCAAGTTTTCCCATCGCCACTGTTCTCTATCCATAGCACAGTAGTTCTATAACCAAATGGTGAATTCAATTTTTGATAGTAGCATTTATTTGCAGATACAGAAGAGTATTATTCAGACAACCAGCTTAAGGCACCATGGTTTCCACAACTGACACATGACATTACTGGAAAAAAGAATTTTAAAGGCAGCTATGAGTGTTTAACTATAGTACTACAATGAACAACAATCTATTCTTGACAACACACTTTGTTGACTAGTGTGGCTTTTGTTCTCTAAACAGAGTAGTAAAATATATGATTTTAACATTAATACAATCTGAAGAATGCATAAACTCTTTGCACAAAAAAAATAATTCTCCCTTCATCCCTCCATTTTAAAATGTAAAAAATTCCAACCACCACCCTTGTAAGACAATTCTTTTACAGACTTTTTGGAAATACAGTTTCCAACAAATTATATAGTAGAAGTCCACTAAATCATCTCCATTATCCTTTAAAAGAAAGTATATCTAACTGCTGATAACTGTTGTCCCATGTCCCTCTCCCCCAGTTCTGTACTGAATCTATCAACTCTGCAATCACCAGCACTGGTGGACAATTTATTTAAATGAAATCAAGTTTCTCCTGGAGTCCTAAAGAACAAACACAAGTCCTTGACTTCCTTAAGACCTCTTGATCTCTTCCCTAGCAATAGCCCATGATACTGGCTAAAATTTAAAACAATATGAAGTGAAACTATCATCCTGACAGCACCTGCCACAAAGACCCAAACAGCTACCTTGTCAAAACTCTCTTAAACCTCAAGAGTGAAAAGTAGGATTCAAATAGAATCATAGAATCAACTGGGTTGGAAAAGACCTCCGAGATATCAAATCCAACCCTTGATCCAACACTACTGTGGTTACTAGACCATGGCACTAAGTGCCACATCCAGTTTCATCTTAAAAATCTCCAGGGACAGTGAATCCACCACCTCCCTGGGCAGCCCATTCCAACGTCTGATTACTCTCTCTGTAAAAAATTTCTTCCTAATTTCAAACTTAAATTTTCCCTGGCAGAGCTTAAGACCATACTAGGATAGGACCGTAATAGGATAGAATAGGATAGGACAAGGAATAAATTAATTAAATTTCACTACAGAAATTGTGCATTCCATACTGTACACGGTAGTTCAAAAAACCACAGCCGAGACACATTCACAGAATCATTCAGAATTTCAGAATATGTTTCAGACACATCACAGGCAGATGTCAAAAGGCTATGGTCATGACAAAGTCACTGCAGCTTACTTGCTTCCATTCCATTTATCAGAGAAAAACAAGAGTAGATTTGGCATCACACCTTACATACTTGGAGAAATATTTTCCAAATTACTATCAATTCTGATAGTACTCCCTCCATTTACCTATCACAGAATAGCCAGGGTTGGAAGGGAGCTTCCGAGATCAGGTCAAATCCCCATTTGTATTCCTGCATTTCAGAGTAGGACTGTCTGCAACTACTTGTAATAAATAACGAATATCCACTACAGTGTTGACATATTATGCAATGAATCCCCAATGGCTTTCATTTGTGTACTTGTCTACTTGGTCAGCCAAAACTTTGGCTCTTACCTGCATGTCGTGCAGAGCATTAATGAGATTTTTCTGTGCCTTACAATAATGCCAGCCTTGAAGTCAGACATTTTATTGACAGTGCAGAGAAAGACCTCAAGATTTTCCCCATTTTCTCATAACAAATACCAGCAGCATATAAAATGCACATTTGCCTCTCACTACCTATTTTCCCTTTAGGTTCAATGAGCAGAAATCTTGTAATATTGTTTCTGCATCTTTTGCCCCTGAACTTTTACAGTTTATTGACTTTCACATTCATTTCCTGAAATTAAGTGAAACACCCCCCCACAGGTCATGTGCTGTCATATGTACAAGCAACTATGAAAAAGTATAGCTCAGATTCCAGTAACATAATGAGCAACAGTGATTTCCTCCATTTCAAATAAACTTAAAATAAATAATTTCAATTAAAGCAAGAGCTTAAACCATGACAGCAATGTAATATATAAAAAATAAGACCTATAGAGAATTAATCTTGCTATTGTTACCTGATCATATCTAACCACAAGAAATTTCTGACTCAATCAACAGCAAAATTTCCTAAGCTAAAATCCAGATCTAAGAATGACATAAAACAGAAAAGAAGCTGGAATAACATTCTCTATGTTAAAAACAGACATTCTTCATTAACTGAACTATCCATACCCTAGGTTTACAATTAACTTTGGTCATGTTCTGAATATACTCCAATTTCTGAACAACTGGCAACTTTAGGATACAGAATTTATCTGTAAGGACCTATTACAGCCTTCTAGTCCTTTTGCATGACTGGGTTAATGTTGAATTAACCAAAGAAAACTGAAATCATCTTGTATGATTGGTTCCAATCTCAGTTACCTAACAGATATACGACAAAAAAGCACCTATGAAAGCAGTGCAAACGTAAAGGCTCCATGACAGGGAAAGAAAATAAGAAAAAGAAGTTCAAACAAACAAACAAATAAAAAACTGTATTGTTTTTCTCAGTGGTTGTTTACTATTTTGCCTTCTGGCAGATGAAAGAAGTTATCTTCTTTGAGTTTAAGATGTTCCGATAAATCTAGCTGTCTTTTTGCTTCTTCAATGTCTTCCTGAATTGCTGAAATGAGCGCCTCTGAAAAAGGTAAGAATATGGGTATTTAAAAGTTGGTCTGAATTTTGAACACAGTATCAAGTGAAAACATGGGGTACCACAAAATATCAAAAAACAATCACAGAAGTAGAATACAATTATGAGGTCTAAAGGCAGAGTTCTTTGGGTTTTCAAACATGACAGAGTTGCATTTTTACTTGTTACAAGCACTACTCTCTTGCTTTTCCAAAAGACTTTAGCAGTTCTGTTTTAATACTAACAGTATTGAAATACTATCAGTATTGAAATACTACTGCATTTGAAAGAGAAATTAACACGTTCAACTGATGCTTCTACAACAAGTCCTTGATTTTAAATTACTCCACAGACAGGTGACTGAAAAATAGTTTTCTAGTGGAAGATGTGGGGGTATGGGTTTGGGTTTTTTAGATAATGAAAACGTTTTACTGAAATTTCAAAGATTAATAGATAAAACATCTCATAATAGAAGGAAAGACAAGGAAGACACAGAACTTGCATGAGTAAGACATAAAAGAGATTAGTTCGAGGGAGACCTCCAATACTGACCTAAGGAATCAAAGTTTTTTTCCGGTCGAATATATCCAACTATGACTATACTAAGAATTTCTCCATAAAAGTCTTCCTTGAAGGTGTGGATAATATGTGTTTCCTAAAGGAAGAGAAATAAGTGGGCATTTATTATGAACTTAAGAGTTTCTTTCCCTCTCTGTAAGCATGTAGACCTAATATCCATCATTCAAATTTTCCTCAACAGAGAACAATAAAAGGGACGTTTAGTTTAGAATGTACAATGGAAGATTAAAACACTAGGGCTTTAGTTTATATCATGAAGAAGAATTACATTTTGCATGAAATTTAAAAAAAACTACTCACTTAAAGAGTATTCTGATAGCCAAAAGGGAAAAAATAACCAAACCAGAGAGACGTTACTCAGGAGAAATGCTTCACCACTTCTCAGAGGTAATATTTCCAAGGCAGGAAATCTCAAACAAAGCTTAATGTTTCATCATCAAGTTGATGCATCCAAATAACTATGAAGATTTTGATTGAAGCAGCTGGCTTAAGGTGAGCTTTTACAACTAGCTCACATTGGAATTTAATGATAAAATTCAAGAACAAGTGCAGGCTGAGACGCAGTTCCACCTTACACTCAAAAACATTTTATTCACATCTGCCTCTTCAAAATAGGTCGACCCATAGCATATACCAGCAGAGCTATCATATGGGAAGCTTTGAACTACTTGCTCAGGAAACTTATCTGCAAAAATTTTTAAAAGTATACATTTGCCTAAGACAAACACTTAATAGCGGAGATTCACGCCCAAACAAAATTGTTTTCAATAAATAAAACAGAGCTCTGCAAGACTCAGGGAAAGCACCAGCACCTGATAGCAAGAAAATCACAGCTCGAGATTTTAACTTCTCCATCCTATTATTACACACCTTCAAATATTTATTCTGTATATAAAGCCACATCACCTCATGTTTGGATTCCATAATTTAAGAGAAGTATTAATAAAAAAATCATTGAAAATTAAGATGCTCCAACATCTCTTATTTGAAAAGCAGATACACTGCAGAAAACTATAGATTATTAGTATGTTGCAGCTCATGCTAGGGCTCTCATAAGCGGTAAATTCAATGCATTTATCAACTTATGCTTAACTTGCTATCAGCAATTCGAGCAACCATCATTTCAAGTAGTGTTATACTTTTATTTTAGAAGTAATTAAGAAATGGTGGAATAGAAAGAACAAAATAAATTTTAATCACCTACATGTCTATACTTGGGGGATAGAGAGAGTATATTCTTTATAGAATATAAATATGATATAGATACCAAATGCATTTCTAAGAGCAAATTCCTAGATCTCGTTCATGAATTAAATTCTGCTTATCTTATTAAAATTCAACATCTGGCTCGTGTTACAATAAAAATCTCACACAAAGCAAAATTCTTACCACTGATTTCTTAGTATTCCTATAGAAAGGGTTCCATCCTATGCTCAAAACCATTTTATGTACATCTCCATTTCCAACACAGGCCCATCCATAGTATATACCAGTAGAGATATCAGGTGGAAAGCTTTCAACCACTTGCTCGGAAAAGTTAGCTGTAAAAATTTTAGAGAGTGTAAAATGGGAGTGAATCTGTAAGTCAAGGACATAACAGGATCTTCAAATACTGAAAAGCCAAACTCTGCCTATGTACTACTTATAAATGTAACACTGGCATTCATGAGAATAATGCAACATGCCATTTGGTAAAGTATAAAACAACTTCATAAAATTCAGCCCCTGTGGCAATACCAGAGGTATTACATCTATCTTGCATTGGCCTCTTTAGCCACCAGCACGCTTGTAGCAAATGTGGGTAGAGTCCTTCCCAAATCTTCATTCGCGAAGCCTGGCCATGATGATGACATCTTTTACACATGCTGCATTTTACAGTTCACTTTCTCTTCTTCAATAATAATTAATAAACATGCCATATATCCAGTCAAAATGCATTTCACCTTTAGGATAACTATCATAGCTTTAATATGGTGAAAGATGAATTAAAAAATTTAAGTTTTTTCTGCACTGTAAAATAGCATCCTAGAACTATTTATTTGTTAGTAAAATACTTACCTATGAAATAAAATATGCAGGAATAAATGCAATTATTATTTAACCACTTGTCAATTTTGTACGAGTTGCCTTTTGGAGACATCTGTGGAATTCTATAATTTTCTTTGAAAACTACAAAATTATAGCAAAATGAAATTCCCCTCTGATTGAATTTAACATTCTCTCAAAATTAATATCCTACTTCTATTTACTAGGTGGGTAAATGTCTTCATGCAAGACATGAAGTTGATTTAAAATATACATTTACTGCATTTTTATCAAAGCTAAAAAACAGTGACCCCCCTTCCCTGTTCCACAGTACCAACACAGCATTTATAAGCAATCAAGGGAAAAATGTGAAATCTTGTCAGAAATTCAGCACCACGAGAGTGGTCTCGTAGAGTTTCACATCTGTTACAATTAGTGCAACATGACTGCTGACTTCAGTGGTTGTTTAAGGCATTCAGACAACTGAGAAAGATAAGGAATAGGCAAATATATTCGCTGTAGGCGAAGCCCACCTACTCGGTTTTAACCTCTGTTTTATTCCCCCTGAATCTTTCTCCTTAAAGCGATTCCCAATACCTACTCCCTTTCATGTTCTTAGATTTATCAGAACGGTGCCATAGCACCGTGCATGTGATCACTTATCTACATGCTGCAGACCATCATGACTAGACAGAGATCGCTCAGAGAAACCGCTTAACAGACCGAGGGGCGGGGAATAACACAAAAGGAGAATGCAAGACTCTAAGCAATGCAGGAGGAAAAAAAGGCTCAGGAAAAGGCTGACACGGCACAAGGCAGGGCTGTTTTCGGGAAGCCAAGTCACGACAATAAGGCAGCACTGCAGGGCAGCCGGGCGGCTCCTGGGCTGAGGCGAGCTTAGTCACGGCGCTCCCGCACCCTGACGGGCAGGAGCACGGTGCGGATGCGGGTCCGGCTGCGCTCGGGGCCCGACAGGGACCGGCTGCAGAACCCCCGGCCTGGGTTCTCGCCGGCGGGAGCGCTCCTGGGGCTCCGTGCGGACCCCCCGCCGGGCCCAGCCGAGCTAGGCAGACACCCCGCCCGTGCCCTTCCCGGGAGGTGCCGCCCCCGCCCCGCTCACCGGTGGGGATGCCCAACTCCTTGGAGCCTCTGCCGAAGCCCTTCACCACCTCCCCGCGGCAGAAGTACGGCAGGTGCCTCATGGCGCAGGGCAGAGCCGCCAGCACCGCCAGCCCTGCGCCGCCGCCCCGCTCCGCCGCTACCCCTTCGCACAGGGCGCTACCAACTACAGGGGAGGATGGGGCGGGGCGCTCTTGCTTTCTCTCCATACGGCTCTCCGGCGGGGCTTGCCCGCCCTCCGGAATGGGCTCGTCCGCCCCGCATGCCCAGTGCGCTGTGTCCGGCGCCCGGAGGCGGTCTCGGGCGGAGCGCGAGTGCCGGCGCTGTGGAGGGCGGCGGGCGCGGTCCCGTGTTACGGTAACAGCCGTGGCCTTCGCTCCTGCCCGCGGGACTCTCACGCTCCGCGCCCCGGGGACAGCAGGGCCCGGTCCCTCCTGCGGCTTCGTGCCATGGAAACTGAGCAGTGGCAGCTGTGACTGTACTGCACCAGCTGCCACATCCTGACCCTCTCATCTGAAAGGCTGCGCGTCGCACCCAGGGCCCACGCGATAAGGATCGCCGCTCCCTTGGTAACTCTGGGTTTGCCTTTTCGTTTAGAAAAGGCCAAATGCTTCACTGCACAGCAGACATTTGTGAAAACTGAGAGCAGAACTTTTTGTTATGTGGTAGTAACCCACTGTAGTTGCTTGTTTAAGAAAAAAAAGGGTCAAACTGAAACAAAACCAAAAACTCCAAACATTTTTACTCACGTCTGATTTACCATCATGCTCACATTCCTTTTCTGTCGTTATCATCGGTAGTGCAGGGATCTCCTTTGGACAAAAAAGCACCAGGAAGTGCTCTTCCTGTGTTCACTCTATATAACTTAAAGAAAAATGAAGGGTAACAGAGCATTTCCCTTCAATTCCTGTCTCCAGTTGTTCTTTATCTTTTTATGTTGATAAAGCTCTTTAATGTATTTAGGTGATTAAACCTCTTTTCTATGGCCCTCATCTGGCTCAAATAAATTTGAGTTTCTCTAAGTTCAAAATAGTATTAGGTGTGAAAAATGTCTATAATCTTTGTAAATTACAGAGCAGCTAGCCTGCCAGCAGACAGTCTGTATCAGTGATACATAAGGCCATTTGAGTTCTAGTGTCTCATTCAGCACTGCTGTTCTGCACATAAGCATATTTGTGTTTAAACGCATAAGTATCTAGGAACACCATCAGAATCCCTGAAGTGAATTTGCAGTCTTTTCCCCCTTCTATTACACACTTGCTGATTTCACCAGTTTGATACAGGTTTCGTTCGCGAAGCCTAGCCATGATGACAAGAATATTTCAGGACTTCCTTCTAATTTGGTTAGCTATTTTTTAATGGGGAAAAGCTTGTAAACATCTATGACTTATGCTAGTATTTAATTGCATTCCAAGTAAATAACTTTTGAAAAACGGGACCTGTTCTGAGAAACTGACTTATATGTCATACTTTTAAAACACTGTTACCACTTCATGGAAGCTGAGGTCACAAGCTATTTTACATAAGAAGGCAAAACCAAATTTTAAAAGTGATTGTACCTTAAACTTAACTTCTTCAGTTTCTTTTATCTCAGTTCCCCACCATCCTTTTTAGGCAAATGTTTAAATTCATTACTTCAGTAGCTTTTGAGTAGCTTTGACCGACTTACAGAATCACCATATATGTAGCTGTTACTGAGTAACAGAGTGGTGGTAGTATATATGTAAGGAGGAAAAGTGGAAAAGAAAGATATTCTGAGTATGTACTACCAGATCTATTCTGTTCTGCTGTCTCTGAGCATGTAGAAAATAATGCTACAAAAAATGTTTTAAGTGGTATTTCATAATGGAAGTGTCTTGAATATTAAGTCCAAATCTTGAAGTCATTGCCTAGTTGCTTAACTAGTGACAGACCATTAACAGTTGACAGTGTGACCCCATGGCCACTAGTTTATTTCAGCCGAAGCAGAAGAAACCCTTATTTTCCAAAACTTGTTTCTTCCTGATAGCAACGAATCATGCAGCAGGTTCGTATTTAAGGACATACATATTTGTATTCTTTCCTCCCCACGCCTTTTTTTTTTTTTTTTTTTTTTTTGTAACGAATCCATCTTTTCAGAACAAATGTTGATGTTCTTGTGACATCCACAAGATGGCACGCGTGGAATTCTTTTTCAACGTCTATAGGTTTGGGCAAAAGGTTTACAACCTCTGTCACCAAGAAGACCTTGAAAAATACTAAGTCGAGGAACTATTTGTTTAAGAACTACATGGTTAATTAATTTCACAGAAGTCTAAACGACGATTTCTCTCTCATTCTGTCAAATAGTTGAAACATTTTTAATTTTTATCAGTTTTCATGATGGGTAGCTGTGATCCAGCTACATTAGCCCCCCTTGATACTACGTCCTTGTTTTTGTTTTGTTGTTAATTATATCTAGTTCATATTGGAGGGGGGGATCTTGAACGAGTAGAATTTAGTTAACTAAAATTTAGAGTACTTAATTCTGCTAAAATTTAGTAGAGTTAGTAGATATGTTTCCTCCAAAAGCGTCATCAAATTTTAGTGATGAGCATGTCTGCTGGCATTGTCAGTCAAGAGAAGAACAGTTTGATAGTTCCTACTTGCAGTGAGAAAACTCGTGCTATTTCAGGCAGCTAGGGAGGAACTTCTGTTCCCTGCTTATACTACTGTACCTACAGTTATTGTTGTTAGTGGAAGGCATTTATATTTTTTTTCTAGGATGTATATACCGCCATAGAAACCAGAATAAAGAAAACAGAGCATGTGTTATGTGTAGGGCCCATGTCAGGGTACCTGATTGAATATAAGCTTTGCGGACTCATCATACCAATATTTATTGCACTGCAGAACATACTCTGTTCCTGTTGGTTTGCAGTAAAACGTAAGACTTGTATCGCATTACAGCCCTGTGCCAGAGTCCCGTCTCCTGCTCGCGTGCTGCAAAAGCCTGCATTTTTATGCAGGGCTTAAGGTGAGAGCAGGAATATCCTGTTTCCTCCATGTGATATGGAAAAATAGCAAAACCATATCTGTTGGATACTGGGATATTCTAGCCAGACTGGAAATTCTGGTTACACTAGGCTCAGTGAAATATTCAGGAGCTGACTCAGAGAAAAAAATGCCATGTAGTAAAACTAGCAGCATTTTATCCAGCTCCTTGGAAGTTTCCATTCCCAGAGTGACAAAACTCTCATTGATTCAGGAGTTCGATTCAAGGACACTCTGGCAATCCTTAATATTAGTGTGCTGAAACCAGGTGATGAAATAAAGATATGTACTAAACAGTCATGTAAGTCACTTGTTAGACAAATGACAACAAATACCTGCTTTGAAAGTATTTTTTCTGTATTTTGGTCTGGAATAGGAAACCAGAGAAGTTAATTTTTTCTTTTTTTCCTTTTATTTTTTTTTTCTTTATTAAACAGTCTGAAGTTTTGTTCTAGTTAAATAGACCTAGGTATTTCTCCAAGGAGAAATACCTGAACTTTAATGTAATGGCTACCAAGACTGCATTAGATTACAGTGAAGCAACAGGTATGATTAATATCTGCATAATAAGGCGTAGGTGATATTATCTACTGAACATCTTCTAGTAATGACCAATCATTCTAGCAACTACCATTTGAATGGTGCTAAACTATGTATGAGAGACAAAACTGGTTTGATTACTACTGGTTCAATTCAGATATTGCAGAAATATAACATAAAGGTATAAAGCTTCATGCTTTTGAAAGTTTATATCCATGTGTTCAAAAATTCCTTCAGCCTTTGAATCACTATTTCTCTCTCTACTGCCTTTTCTCCACACCAAACCCTCAACTAGCTTCTTAAAAATGCGTAGCATTGCTTTCAACTAGCTTCCCCTTTTCTCTGCATAGCCATTGTATTGTGCCATGTGGACCTGCTTCATGTTTAGTGCTCAAAATTCTCAAAATTTTAATCCTGCTGAAGAACCCAAGCTTTGCTTTTTTTTTTTTTAACAACAAGTCTTTAAATGCATTTTAAATGCCCCCCTAATTTTCCATTTTCCAAAAATAGTTTAATAGATGTCTTAGATTAAATAACTGTGACCTAACTAGCTCTAATTAAGTTGGATCATAATGATCATAATGGTCCTTTGAATGTCAGGTGTGTATCACACATATTTTTTTTCCAGCCACAGCTGGCCCAGATCAAAATGTTTGTAACCAGTCAATCCCATATTATAAAAGCAATTAAAACCTTTGACTTAAATTCTAAGTTGCTACAAAAGGAAAGATACAACATAGCCCGATTAATGGTTTGGCACAATCCTCAGGAGAATCCTACCAACGGAGGCTTTGGTAGCACAAGAAAAGTAATACAGGGCAAGGCATCTCAGGGAATTTATTACCTTGAAGATAACTAAATGAGATTCTCATATGTTTGAGAGTCTCTGTTCCAAAATACCTTGAATTTCTCAACAATCAACACAGATTGTTACCCGGAATCCCACAATGAAATGTAGAAGAACAAGACTAGGGATCTCAGTGACGTACATTAGGAGATGTTTACTGTATTGTCATGACGTGTGCAATGCCTTGCAGGTAGAAAGATGTTAGACAACTTGGAGGTTCCTGTCAAGCTATTTCTGAACAGTATTCCTGCAGAAATAAGTGTTTTCAGCTCATTAAATTGAAGAAATATCAGAAATAACTTCATTTCAGATTTTGGTGAGTATGTATAGTTTCTGTTTCTGGTAAGTTGGAAAGCAAACAAAAATTATATACCGAAATATTTTCTGACCTAGAACTTAATACTACTGGGCTCTTAATTTCTGCTCTTCATTGGGAAGAACAGAAGGCAGAAATGCTAAAGGCTTACAGAAAAGGTAAGAAATCTGTCAAAAGGAAGAGCCTCTTAAATGTGCATAAGCTTAAATGGGAATGAGTACAGAGATAAAAGGAGCAGATATTTGATGTTTATGAAACTTCACGAGTTTGGGAAGACTTTACAAGAGAAAGTAAACCAGTTTGTCAAAACAGTTGTCTTTACTGCAAGATGACAGGAAGAATAAAAAATTGAACCAGTGACCACTGAATTAATTCATGGAAATACTGTGAATAACAGTACCCTCTCAAAACCACAAAGATGTATTGCCCCAGTGGGGGCAATAAATTTGCTTTTTTATGTCCAGAAATAACCTGGATAGGCCCTCACCTTATTCTCTTTGCAGAAAGCTGAAAAGGTTTTATTAGTGTTCAACCTACATAGGACAAAGCTTTTTTACACATACAGTAACATCAGAAAGAGTAGAAGATGAAAGTTATTGTCCTAGTGACTGACACTGCAGAGAAGAGGCAATGAAGAAAATAGCTGTAATGTTGATTACCAGTTTTTAAGATAATTTTCTTTTTCCTTCCTTGAGCTTGCTTTTCCAGCCTTGATCACACAGTAAGCAATGACTGAGCAAATAAGAAAGATTCTGGTGAAAATATCTCATTGCTAAAAGGAACCTGTAGTTTATAATACTCCTGCTGTCACCAATATATGATGCTGGTTCCGAAGCATGCCTGCGTTTGTGACAGCACTGCCATCTATATAAGGCAACCACTCTTACATTTAGTGATCTTCTTTCTGTTGCCTACTGAAGAAATAGGAGGTGATTGTCCCGCTCTGCTCTGCACAGGTGAGGCCTCACCTTGAACATTGTGTGCAGTTTTGGTCACCCCGATATAAGAAAGATATTAAGCTCTTAGAGAGTGTCCAAAGGAGGGCAATAAAGATGGTGAAGGGTCTTAAGGGGAAGCCGTATGAGCTGCTGAGGTCACTTGGTGTGTTCAGCCTGGAGAGGAGGAGACTGAGCGGAGATCTCATTGCACTCACAACTTCCTTGTGTGGGGAAGAGGAGAGGCAGGCACTGATCTCTTCTCTGTGGTGACCAGTGACAGGACACAAGGGAATGGCCTGAAGCTGTGTCAGGAGAGGTTTAGGTTGGATATTAGAAAAACCGTTCTTCACCCAGAGGGTAGTTGGGCACTGGAACAGACTCCCCAGGGAAATGATCACAGCACCAAGCCTGACAGAGTTCAAGGAGCATTTGGATGATACTCTTGGGCACATGCTGTGACTCTTCGTGATTGTCCTGTGCAGGGCTAAGGGTTGGACTTGATGGTCCTTGTGGGTCCCTTCCAACTCAGCATATTCTGTCGTTCTGTGAAATAGCCCTAACCATCACTCATGTCTGCCACTGCAAAGAGATCCTTCTCCATACATGCTATTTGACCACAACCGTGTGTTTTCTGAACAGAGGAAATATTTGCACAACAATGAGGGTAAGTGTTAGCCATAATTTCCACAGTTGATTTTCAGGCTGCATTCCATATGCTGTGCACACATCCTGGTAATCCTGCAAGCAGCCTGTGCCAGACGCATCAGTGCTGTGAGTAGAATGGTTGCTCTACGTCAGCTTCCCAAAAATTGCCTCACTATGGACAGACTGCAGTCACTTGCCCTTGCCAGTAAGCATGGCTGGGTGCTGCCCTAACCATTTGCTTAGTCAAACTAAAGCTATGAATACAAAACGCATGTACAAAGAAGAATCCCAGAAGCAATACAAGACTTGCTCTGAATAATGCAGCTGGTATGTTTGTTGCTAAATTAATTACATTGTGGAAGCAATGTGTGCTACTTCTTCAATTCTCCCAGTTAAGCTGCACCCATCAGAAATGAAAAACTTGTTTTTCTCATTGGGAATTATAATTGAAAATCACTCCTCCCCCCTACCCTCCCAAAAAAACCCCAATTAAAAAAGCCCCAAACCAAACCAAATAAAACTAAACAAAACCCCAAACCTCAGGACTGTTTTAGGGCATCTCCTATTCCACTTACTTTTTGAGGGGTATCCTGAGCTGCAGAGGTTCAAAATAGCTCATCTGACTCCCTGCTGGGTTCATGCGGAGATGTTCTAACCAGTTTTTCTACATTATTAATATCCCTACCTCCTGCACTTGGATTGCGCATTTTGCCCCACACTATTTACCTTGGCAAAGAAATAGCAGTGGGAACCCATAATTTATGCTACTAAACAGGTTGAGCAGAAGATTCAGTAGAGCCTGCTTTACCTTACAGAACTAACCATCTCCCAAACTCAGCATTTTTCAAACCCATCATCACTGTAGTATCAGACAGGTTTAATAAAAAGAATCATATATCCCTTCGTTGGCTAAAAAAATAAACCAGAGATTCATGACTGTTGTCAGCCCTGTACTTGCACTTGTACTTTGCAACCAGAATGTACTAATGTGGAATAAATATTTTGAGATATTGCAAAATATTGTGAGTGAAAAAGAGCATCATATTCTGGGGTGGTTTGAGTGATCTTCCACTTCCTTCTTTGACAGAAGAGAAGAAACAGTCTTTTTAGTTTTCAGATTGATATTTTCTTACATCAGACTAGTGAATTCAACTGTAACTAACTGTCTCTAGAGATAAGAAGGTGACACAAAAGCATTCAAACTGTTTTGTCTGATATAAAGAGTATAAAAAACCCTAAGTAAACAAAGATTTTCTTCTTTTAAGGAGAAATCAAGCCATGGAAGAGAATCTGTACAAACATCTGTTTTGAACTGCATATTGGTTTTTATGCCAAATATTTAATAAATTTTTACAGCCTATAGTAGGCCTGTAAAACAGAATATAGGTTTCTAAACCTGTTGCCTTTTGGAAGAACATAGAATCATATAATAATTTGGGTTGAAAGGGATCTTAAAGATCCTCTAGTTCCAACACCCCCATTACGGGCAGAGACACCTTCCACTAGACCAGGTTACTCAGAGCCCCATCCAACCTGGCATTGAACACTTCCACAGATGGAGCACCCACAACCTCTCTGGGCTACCTGTTCCAGCACCTCACCAGCCTCACAGTAAAGAATTTCTTTCTTAGTTTGAATATATATTAACAATTTAAAGCCTTTACGCCCTGTCCTGTCACTACATATCCATGTTAGAAGTCACCCTCCCCCTTTTTTATAAGCCCCCTTTAGGAACTGGAAGGTTGCTATAAGGTCTCTGCAGAGCCTGACTGATCCAGTCTGATCAACACCAACTCTCTCAGCTTCTTATTCATAGGAAAGGTGCTGCAGCCCTTTGATCATCTTAGTGGCTCTCCCCTGGATTTGCTCCAACAAGGCCATGTCTTTATGTTGGGGACCCCAGAGCCGGACACAGCACTCCAGGTGGGGTCTCATAACGGCAGAGTAGAGGGGCAGAATCACCTCCCTCAATCTGCTGACCTCACTGCTTTTGATGTAGTCCAGGATAGAGTTGGAATTTCTCATGAGCAAACACACCCAAGTCCTCCTCAAGGCTGCTCTCATTCCATTCTCCTCCCAGCCTGTATTTGTGCTTGGGATTGCCCTGATCCAGGTGCAGCACCTTGGACTTGGCCTAGTTGAACTTCATGAGGTTTGTGCAGGCCCACCTCTCAAGCCTCTTTAAGTCCCTCTGGATGGCATCCCTTCCCTCCAGTGTGGTGACCACACCACAAGCTTCATGTTGTCAGGAAACTTGCTAACCTAATACCAAATGACCTAGCTGTTTGATATATTTAGAAAAATCTTTGAGAAGAGGCTGTGAAATAACATAACATTAGCAAATAGAGTTATGCTTTTTCTAGCCTTCCGGTTCACCACACTGCCCTGTTCCTGGCAGCTCACTCTCCACATCACTCCTCAGTAGACAACTCATAATCCTCCAAAATGTCAAATTTAGAAACAAAGGAACAAACAAGGAAACTCCATCAAGCTTGGTGCTGTGACCATTTCCCTGGCGAGCATGTTCCAGTATGCAACCACCACATCGGGCAAAGAACCTTTTTCATAATATCTAACCTAAACCTCCCCTGACACAGACTCATTCTGTTTTCTGTGGTTCTATCACTGTTCACCACAGAGAAGAGATCAGTGCCTGCCCCTCTGCTTTACCTTGTGAGGAGGCCATAGACTGCTATGAGGTTTCCCCTCAGTCTCCTCTTCTCTAGGCTGAACACACCAAGTGACCTCAGCTGCTCCTCATACAGCTTCTTCTCAAGGCCCTTCACCATCTTCATTGCCCTCCTGCGGATGCTCTCTAGAAGCTTAATATCTTTCCTACATTGTGGTGCCCAAAACGGCACACAATGTTCAAGGTGAGGCCACTCCAGTGCAGAGCAGAGCGGGACAATCCCCTCCCTTGACCAGCTGGTGATGCCCCCCAGGACACGGTTGGCTCTCCTGGCTGCCAGGGTACTGCTGACTCATATTCCTTGCCATCAGCCAGGACCAGGTCCCTTTCTGTGGGGCTAGTCTGCAGGCTCTCATTCTCCAGTGTGTCCACCCATCCAGGGTTGCTCCATTCCAGGTGCAGAATCTGGCACTTGCCCTTGTTAAAATTCATATGGTTGGTGATTGCCCAGTCCTCTGATTTGTCAAGTTGTCCATATATATGTTTGCCAGGAATACGGATTATATTAAGTTCTAACTCATAAAAAAAAATAAGTAATTTTTATTCAGAAATCCCAAAGTTAAGGTAAATATTTCCTGTGCATTATTTGGTATTATATCTAGTGATTTTTATTCAATCAACTCTTGGTCCTGAACCAATTTCTGAAGAATCATGTCTGATACAGAAAAGGTCCTTTAATGTGTACTTGCTTTATTAGCAAATCCTGAGTATGTTCAGCAATAACCAATGTGATTAACATCTGCTACTTCACTTTATGCCCCTTCACAATTAGAATGTGCAATATTTTGCTGTGGTGAGAATGACTATTTTTTTTTATCTTTTTGACTTCTAACATAGGAGAGAGTTTCTTTCTTTTTGTGAGAACACCAGAGTAGTTTCCCAGAATAGTCTAGCAATACATTACTCTTCTTCATACAGAAGGCTGCAGCACTATGACAGAGAAGCATAATTGTCAACTCTGGACTTCACTCTAAGCTTTAAGTGAATATGTTTTGGGCCCAGACCATAAATTTTCTTGAACATATCTTGAAGTATTAGTCAGAAGGTAGCTGCAAGAAGCAAAGGCTGCAAAAGATTTGGACAGTCATGTCAATGACGGCAGCAATGCAATCTCTACATCTATGCAGAATATTTAATCAGTAAACCTAAAAACACTTAACAGAAGAAATAATTGCCCTAGCTATTTAATTCAGAAACCATAGATACCAGAAAATCTGTACATCAAATCCTCTTTCTTCTCAGTTTATATTAGAAACACATTTTTGCAAAGGCACATTTTCAAGTTACAATATTAGAAAAACTTCATATTTACTTAAGTACAACTTTTCAGATTGAGATAACCTCTGTTTATTTGCCATCCTTTTCTGACTTAGCACTAGAAAATAACAGACTACAGGTCTTCTTACACAACAGCTTTTTTACATCAGATTATTGAGAGAATGGTGATTTGCTTCAATGATTTTCTCTACTGTATCCATTTATATCACTACAGCTTGCTGGTGTCTGCTTGAATAGAGATTTTTAGCATAGCACTTGCTTATAATCTTCATTTTCCTTACTTTAGACAACATGGGGAAGAACGTGCTGTCTCAGAGTATAGGATGGTTTCTTTGATGGTAAATCAAAAGTTCATTGATTTCCAGGCTGTTTTAAACCCTTCTGGTGAACACCATGCTAAGATACAGCTAGCAGCCAATCAACAGATTAAAAAACTTTAGGAGTAAATAGAATGTCAAATAAATTGATTAAATGAAGATATTTGAGTCACAAGGCTTTTGTACTGGACAGCAGTCTCTTCAAGGATGCAGTTCAAATCCTCATCTGTAGATCTTGAAGGAAAAATGGTTTTCTTCGGGGTGGCAACAATCTGACTTCCTAGCTGAGCTACAGAGATGATTTTTAAGTATGTGCCAGCAAACAAAGAATATTTGGTTATAATATTTTTCCATACTAAACATTTTTACATTATAGTGCAAAATTCTGAATTTTGCTTGCAAGTCAGGTTTGTTTGTTTCTTTGTGTGTTTGTTCATTTTACATAAATAAACCCCTTTTTATATAGAGTTGTTTTGCAGTTTCAGTAGGTTGCCAGCAGCAAAAGATCCCTCTGAACTTCTTACAAGGAAAATGGTGTGCTATTTTTCAACAGTTCCATTCTCTCATTCTTTTGAGGACTATTGTGGACTTAGTACTGATAACAAGAAATTAAACCCTTTCTTTCTCACAAGCTTCTTACCTGTAACTCATCATCAAGAGAAAAATACTTCCTGCTTTTTTGATTGTTTCATTTTTTAAAATCTGCCATAAAACACCACCACCTATGAACACTACATGATAAGACAAGGCTTAGAAATAGAAGGACCAATGGAAAAAAAATCAAAGAGATCCAGCAGAAATTCTGTCCCTCAGGAAGGTATAATGGAGCTGCTGGGAAAAAAAAAAGATGAGAAATGTGCTTTTTCTTTTTCATATTGGCTTGTATGGGGCTGTGCTTTGGATTTGTGCTGGAGACAGTGTTGATAAGTCAGGGATGTTTTCATTACTGCTGAGCAGCACTTACACAGTGTCAAGACCTTTTCTGCTCCTCACCACACGAGTGATTGGGCTAGGGATGCACAATGATCGTTTAGATGAGGGGATTGAGTCTACCATCAGCAAATTTGCAGCTGACACTAAGCTGGGGGGGAGTGTCGATCAGCTGGAAGGCAGGAGGGCTCTGCAGAGGGACCTGGACAGGCTGGAGAGTTGGGCTGATTCCATGGGATGAGGTTCAACAAGGCCAAGTGCTGCACTTTGGCCACAACAGCCCCCTGCAGCGCTACAGGCTGGGCACAGAGTGGCTGGAGAGCAGCCAGGCAAAGAGGGACCTGGGAGTCTGGGTTGACAGGAAGCTGAACATGAGCCAGCAGTGTGCCCAGGTGGCCAAGAAGGCCAATGGCATCCTGGCCTGGATCAGGAACAGTGTGACCAGCAGATCCAAGGAAGTGATTCTTCCCCTGTACTCAGCGCTGGTGAGGCCACCCCTGGAGTACTGTGTCCAGTTCTGGGCCCCTCAGTTCAGGAAGGATATTGAGGTCCTGGAGCAGGTCCAGAGAAGAGCAACAAGGCTGGTGAAGGGACTGGAGCACAAGTCCTATGAGGAGAGGCTGAGGGAGCTGAGGCTGTTCAGCCTGAAAAAGAGGAGGCTCAGGGGAGACCTCATCACTCCCTACAACTACCTGAAGGGAGGTTGTAGCCAGGTGGGGGTTGGTCTCTTCTCCCAGGCAACTAGCAGTAGGACAAGAGGGCATGGTCTTAAGCTCTGTCAGGGGAGGTTTAGGTTAGATATTAGGAAGAAATTCTTTACAGAGAGGGTAATCAGGCATTAGAATGGGCTGCCCAGGGAGGTGGTAGATTCTCTGTCCCTGGAGGTTTTTAAGATGAGACTGGATGCGGCACTTAGTGCCATGGTCTAGTAACCACAGCAGTGTTGGATCAAGGGTTGGACTTGATCTCAGAGGTCCCTTCCAAGCTGGCTGATTCTATGATTCTACGGGTTGGAAGGGGACACAGCTGAGACAGATGAATGCAATTGACCCAAGGGATATCCCAGATCATATGGCATCATGCCTAGCCTAGAAACAAGGAAAAGAGAATGAATGTTTGGAGTGATGCCTGCCCATGGGAAGGAGGGAATGAATTCCTGGTTTTGTTTTGCTTGTGTGCACAGTTTTTGCTTTACCTATTAAACTGTCCTTATCTCAACCCACAAGTTTTTTCACTTTTACCCTTCTGATCCTCTCACCCATCTTGCTGTGAGGAAGTAAGCAAGCAGCTGGATGGGAGCTGATTCCCAGCTGGGATAAAACCATGAAAAGAAGAAACTTGGTTTATCCTGCATATTTGAGATTACTTTATTAATTGATATGTAAGTGAAACTACATGTTTATCAGACTGTACTAAGGAAATATACTAAGTATTCTTGACCTAGAAAGTATGAAACTGTTTAAAGGTATCATGTATGAAGAAGAAACTTAAGAAATTCTCCCAAGAGACCTCAATTTTATAGGCAGTCTTAAAATCTTAGGGAAACTCTTGTTCAGCATCTATCTGTGACAGACATGAGACACTCAAACCTGAATGAAATGTTTACATAAAACCCAGATTTAAACTTTAGGGGGGGGGAAGGTGTGGTGAATTGCAGAATGTAAATTGACTAGTCTGTAATTAGGACCCCACATGTACCCTCCAGGGCAGAAAAATAATGGACTATGTGACCAAACCACTAAATCTTGGAAGCATAAAGAAACAAGACAGATTTGGAAACTTAAGTCTGCAAAATCAACAGGACGAGTTTGGAAAGGGCACTGGGAAAGACTGTATAAGGTATAGTAGAATACATAACCCAGCAATATCCATCTTTTTGATAAAATTGCTCCATTTCCATAGTAGAAAAGAACTCCTACAGAAGTACTGGAAAATTCATGTGTTCACATTTCATACTATTGTGCAGTTTCTCAGGAATCACATATATGGTGTGTATGTGTATGGAGACTGACTGCCCAGAGGGACAGAGACAGACATTCTGTTGCCAGCAGAGCAAATTTTGTTTAAAAAAAAAATCCTTAAAATTGAAATCCTTTTGAAAAATTTTCAGCTTATGCCAGCAGAGCAACCCTGCTATAAAACAGGAACCCACAATAACAGATAAGATACAGGGAAAGTCTAACTGAAAGAAAATCCAGAAATAATAAAAGTACTGTCTATTTCAAAGAAATTAGACAAAATGTCATGAAGAAAGCAATATGAGGAAATTATAAGTAGGTGTTGAGAGCCTGATGATAAAGAAAGAACAAAGTAAGGCAAGAGGTTAATGCTGTACATATAAATAACATCCAAAGGCACTTTATATTCATGGTCCTAAGCTGGCATTAATGTTTGCATATGCCCCAAAAAAAGTGTTGATACAGAATTCGTTTTTAATCCTGTCTACAAGTAGCAACACTGGACAGTATAACATGAAATTGTATTAGCTATATATGCTATACTAACAACCCTGAAGTCTGCGATGTCAGCAAAATGCATATAGGAAGCTTAGCACCAGACTAGCAGTTGTATAAAAACTAGCAACAAAATACTGTCATTGTAAAAATATTATAACTTAAAGGTGCTGCTCATGTGATATAGGATCACATGAGTTTACTGTTCATAGTGGAAAGAAAATAGATGTTTAACTAGCAAAACATGAGCACAAGAGAATATAAACCAGTTTATTGTGAAATTGTTCTCACAGCTTGTATTGACTTTGCATGGCAAGGTTTTGGTAGCAGGGCGGCTGCAGGAGTGTTTTTTGTGAGAAACTGCTAGAACCTTCCCCCATGTCTGACAGAGTCAGTGCCAGCAGCTCCAAGATGGACCCATTGCTGGCCAAGGCTGAGTCCATCATTGACAGAGATAGTGCCTCTAGGATAGCATATTTGAGAAGAGGAAAACTTGCTGTGCAGGAGCAATTGCAGTCAGAGAGAGGAGTAAGAGTATGTGAGAGAAACAGCCCTGCAGACACCAAGGTCAGTGGAGAAGGAGGGAGAGAAGGTGCTCCAGGCACCGGAGCGGAGGTTCCCCTGCAGCCCTGGTACAGACCATGGTGAGGCAGCTGTGCCCTTGTAGCCCATGGAGGGCTGTGGTGCAGTCTATGGAGGACTGTCAGAGCAGGTGGATGCCTGAAGAAGGCTGTGGCCCCATGGAAAGGCGCCCACTCTGGAGCAGGTTTGCTGGCAGAACTTGTGACTCCACAGTGACCCATGCTGGAGCAGTCTTTTCCTGAAGGACTACATCCTGTGGAAGGGACGCATACTGGAGCAGTTTGTGAAGGACTGCTGACTGTGGGAAGGACCCAAATTGGAGAAGTTCATGGCAGGGACCATGGCAGGGACCCCCACTGGAGCAGAGAAGAGTGTGAGGAGTCCTCCCCTTGAGAAGGAAGGAATGGCAGAAACAACACATGATGAACTGAACACAGCCCACATTACCCATCCCCATGTGGCACTTGTGGAGAGGAGGTAGAGAAAATCAGGATTGAAGCTGATCCTGGGAAGAAGGGAGAGGTGGGACTAAAGGTGTTTTTATGATTTAGTTTTATTTTTCCTGAACTTAATATTGGTAATAAACTTGTTTCCCCAAGTTGGGTCTGTTTTGCCCGTGACAGTAATTGCTGAGTGACATCCCCCTGCCCTTACCTTGACCCACAAGCTTTTTGTTATATTTTTTTTCTCTCCCCTGTCCAGCTGAGGAAGGGGACTGATGGAGCAGCTCTGGTGGGCACCTGGCATCCAGCCAGGATCAACCCACCAGCAGCTGTAATAACAGACCACCTTCAACAAAGAGAAGGAGAAATGAAACAAACTTTACTGGGAAAGCTGAGTTATGAAACAGTTAACAGACAATCATAGGAAGGGCTTGAGCAGAGCATTGCAGATACACAGTCTGCAGTCCTTTCAGCAGTTTGATCACCTTTTAAGCAATTATGAGATGAGGCTCCGAAATTCATGAAATGTCTCAGAAGTGTAGATGACAAATGAAACTGACTCAAACATTAGTTCAGAATTCCTGGTGTATACATAGACATACGTCTCCATGTATGTATGTATGTATATATGTATTTATTTACATTTGTATACATAATATTGGTATTGATTTATTATTACTTTGGGAAAGGGGAATTTCTAAGACAATTGATACTTTTCATAAATAAAATTTGAAATAGTTAGAAAGCTTCAAGTTTGTGTCTTTTTTTAGTATCTTGGGAGGACTTCAACTGATTCTCCTTATGGTCAAAGTACTAGCTTTGCCAGGCTACACCAGGCTGATTTTTCACCACTTTTGCCAAAGCAGCCAGCAGGAGGGGACATTCATTCCTCCAGCAGAAATGTTAACGCCAGGCTTGCTTCTCACATTTTCAGTGCAATCAGCAAGTCACACTTTTTAGCTGGATCAGAGTAACAAAAAATAACATAAGTGGTTTGATTCGGTTTACTTGGCAAAGTCAGTGGGGTGAGGTGGTGGCTGCAGGGGGAGGCCTTGTACAGGACACAGCTGGTTCCAGACAGCTCCAAGATGGACCCACTGCTGGCCAAAGCTGAGTCTGTCAGTGATACTGGTGGCACCTCTGTGATAATGTATTTTAAAAAGTGTAACAACCACTGTATAGCAGCTGTGAGAGAGAAGAGTGAGAAAAATGGAAGAAATAGTCCTGCAGACACCAATGCCAGTGGAGAAAGAAGGGGAGGAGGTGCTCCAGATGCTGGAGCAGAGATTCCCTGCAGCCCTCTGGAGAAGAACACAGTAGAGCAGGTTGTCCTGCTGCACCCCATGGATGACTACTGTTGAACAGATATCCACACGCAGCCAATGGAAGATCCCATTCTGGAGCAGGTGGATGCGTTTTGAAGGAAGCTGCAGGCAGTGGATAGGCCATGCAAGCTCCTGGCAGGAGCAGCTGCCCAGGGCAGGAAGCCATGCTGGAGCAGTCTGTCCTGAAGGACAGAACCCTGTGGAAACGACCCACAGTGCAGCAGTTTGTGAAGGACTATATCCCTTACAGGGACACGGAAAGGAACAGCATCAGGATGAAGGAGTGGCAGAGAGGAGCAGTTGCAGACTGATCACAATGCTCTTGCCTCATGCCCCTGCACCACTCAGGGAAAAAGAAGTAGGAGAAGTCAGAAAAGAAGGGGTGAAGTTGGGCCTGAGAAGAAACCAGAGGAGCTAAGGGGAAGGTGGTTATAGTTTTTGTCTGTTTTTTTTCTCACTATTCCACTCTATTTTTAATTGCAGTAAATTAATCTTTCCCAAGTTGAGTCTGTTTTGACCATGATGGTAATTGCTATGTCCTTGTCTTTATTCCAACCCATAAGCTTTTCCCTCTAATTTTCTCACCCTGTTCCATGAAGGAAGCAAAGCAAGAGAGCTGGGTAGGCATGTGGCAGCAAGTCAAGGTCAAACCCACCACAATGGTACAATGAGAGGCCCCTACTTTACTCAGTATATGTTTTACAGTTAATTTTGTCAACTCAAGGCTCCTATCCACTCCACACAGTTTTCAATTCTGTAATTAGCACTAACTGCCAGCCAGTGTCCAGGAAAGAATTTGTCCCAGGATGTCCTTGATCATACGGTACTGACGTAGTTCATTCATACTAAACTTATTTAAACTTACCTGAAAAAATTGTCTTTCAAAAAGTATGACAATTCTGTGTAAACACACAACAGCTAAAATAAAAGAATATCTGTAGTATATATTACACATGGTCTGAGCAATAAAATATGACCTTCCCTTATTAACTTTAGGCATGAGCCATGCTCGTCCCTACAAATTAATACTCACTCATACCAGAAGACACTTTGTTCCAAAGAGAAGAATGCTACAATGTGCTTCAGATGTATTTTTCTTTATTTTCTTAAATGGGTTGAGGTGTCTTCCTTCTGTCAGACAATGTTTTGTGTTAAAGTGGTTTTGGCAGCTGTGATCATCTTCTTAGGACCTTTTATTTCAACACACGGTGTTTGCATTTCTCTGGCCCCACCCTTGACTTATGTAGAGGCTCAGCTTTCAGCAGTTCATCTATTTATTTTTTTTCCCCTATTCAGGTAAAAAGCCAGAAGTATGGGGAATCTAGGGCAAGAGCATCTCTTAAAATTTACAATAAAAGGAAATGTTACTAGGTATGTTTCCAGAAAAGACAGTACGAATTTCTGGATTGTAGCAAATCTTTCCTTAGAGAAGGCTAATGTAGTAAGATCACAGTCTCTTTATTTGAGAAACCTTCAAGCCCTAGTAGAATTCAAACCTGAGGTTAAGATCCTCTGTCTATATGAGGTTATATATATATTAGGATCTTGTATATTCCTAAAGCTAGGTCTGAACTACCACAAGAAACAGATATTTACAGATATTTATAACAGATATTTATAAGACACAAAAACTCAGTTAACATTACAACATGCTAGACCATGCTACTTTCAGGAAAAGGAAACTTTTACTTCCTTAAAACCGGTAAAATTGAGATGATACAAGAATTAGCAGTAAACACTAGGCTTAAAAAATGCTTTGCAGCTTAAACTTTTTGACATAGCATTAAAAAAATCTAAGGTATTTAGAAATGTTTTGTATTCTTTACGTTTTCCAAGAAAAAGCCTAAAAGCCTGAAGGCAGCTGTCAAATTACAAATGAGATCAACTTGGAGAAAGCATAAAGACAGCTGTCCCCTTAGTGGAAATATATTTAAGCTATATTCCCCTGCACTGTAACTATGTAAGTTTAGCCATGCACAAAAAACTATTCTTGAAACTTTCTCAGTGTTGTTTGTATGCCCTGTTCACACTGGATTCTTGGTCTTACCATATCTATGAAATACTCTTGTACAAGCTGATTTCATTCCAACCAATAAAAATTCACAGCAAAATCATTTATGTATTTTAAATTTCTTATATTTGTGACTTGCTTTTTGTTCACTTTTGTCTATATTTTGTCCCTAAGTTCCACTTTTTCTACTGTTTTAATTTCTCTGTCAGTACTTCCAAAATTGTAAATGACGTAACCTCTTTTCACTGTTGCTTTACAGCTGCCATACAGTCACATCTGTCAGTGGTCTGTCACTGACAGATAGCAGGAAGGGCAGCTTGTGGACTCTGTCATCTTCATATTCCGGACTCAAGGTTAGAAGAGTAAAAACCAGGTGCAAACCCACTTCATCCATTTTTTTTCAGGATCAGTTGACAAAAACTATCCATGAAAGGAACCATAAGCCAAACACTTATGGTCCTTGAAATGTTACAAAGCTGCAATAAACAAATGAGTCTTTGACAGCATGGTCAGCCAAGGATCACCACCTCTGTAATCATGTCAGTCTATGGAGAACTTCACTTTCTATCTGTGCAAGAGTTAGAGAATAAAAGACTTCTTAATTTCAGCTACCTGAAATAACTACATTCAGTAATAACTTTAATGCTTTTTTTTTTTTCTCTCACAGGAAGTACTTGTTAGAGGTACTTTCTGTTTCTGCACAAATATTCATCAACTCTGGTTGATGACTTTGCATCACACACTTCTTTGCATCTTTAGCTGTGTAAGTAATTAGCACAGGGGGGATGGAAAACCATGAGAGTAAACATCTGCCCCCAAAGCTTACCCAATTCACTCTCTTAAGAATACTCAGTGTTGAGCTCTGCTGTTACTTACTTGTACTGCAATTGCAATTCTGCGATGCATTGCAGGTGGTTTAGCAAGAGAACAAACACTTAAATTTATGCTTTTATTTTTCTAATTTGCAAGACCAACAGGATACAGTCACTGCTTGTAATCATAGATCATTACTGATGATAAAACATTACTCTTCATGGGAAAAACTAACAGGAAATCTTGCTCCCTCCCCACAGATTTCTCTCTCCTGTTACCAGCCTCTGCTGGGTTTAGAGACAAAAAGCTTTTTTGGCATGGTGCTCCACAAAGAACCAGAAGTTCAGCCCTATAAATAACAGACACACTAGAAGACTCCCTTTCCTCCCCCAGATCTGTTAGGAAAAAGGGATGACTGCCAAAACAGCACGCAGTTATACACACAGGGTGTACATACAGTGAAAATTTTCTTGACAACTAACTATGAAGATTTGAGGTTATGCAGTCCATTCCTAAAATAAGCTGTCTGATCCAGGTGGTGACACATGGAGGCAATTCCCCCTTCTTCTGGCAGCTATTTCCTAGTGAAAACCTTGAAGCCCAATCTTCTCATTTTCTTGTCAGTTTCCAGCCTCTTGATCCGTGCAGATGTAGGACCTTTCAGTAGGAGCTCACAGCTGGGATGAAGTAAGGACAGGAGAGTCTATTAGATGTGCCTTCAGCTGCCAAATCATGGTGCACTCCAGATAATGCTGATGTGCAGGGATTTTAGGGGAATCTACAACCACTGTTCAAGCTGCTGCAGGCTGCAGCACTCGGGATTTTTTAATGAGGTACATACTTTTATTGAACTTCCTATTTCCTTGAAATTAATTTTCTGTTTTCTTTCTAAGTACTTTGGTAAAATAATAAGAAGCTGGTTGTCTGTAAGCTCCACATTTATGTTTCACAGCTCTCCAACTCCCGTGGAATATGTATCATCGGACAGATATCTGATGGGAAAAAGCAAACAAGAAATCAGAGTCTTCTTCAGACTTTGTCCAGGCACGTTTTTACTCTTCACTGCTGTTAAGTTTCACGCACGGCTTCCCAGCCAGGCCAGGTGCCTTCCCACCCCATCCTCTCTTCCATCTCTTGATTCTCCCCCACTGACCCACTTCAAACCCACATTGTGTGCAGAAGGCCAGCTCTGGGTAGGCTGGGGAGCACTAGCCCCACTGGGTCCCCCTGCTCATGAACGCTGAGCCCGCTCAGCACCTAAATGGTTGGACTGCTGGGATTCATGGCTGGGCTTCGCGAACGAAGATTTGGGAAGGGCTCTACCCACGTTTGTTGCAAGCGCGTTGGTGGCTGAAAAGGCCAAAAAGGCAATACGAGATAGGCATGTCCGGTTGCATGTTGGGATTAGAGAGCAGTGATAAGTAGCATGGAGCTCTTGGGGACTTCAGGTTGGATATCAGGAGGAATTTCTTCGCTGAAAGGGTAGTCAGGCATTGGAATGGGCTGCCCAGGAAGGTGGTGGAGTGACCATCCCTGGAGGTGTTCAAGGAACTACTGGACGTGGCACTCAGTGCTCTGGTTTAGTTGACATGATGGTGTTTGGTCAAAGGTTGGACTCAATGATCTTGGAGGTCTTTTCCAGCCTCAGTGATTCTGTGAACCTGTGATTCTTCGTGGTGGCTTTCCCCCTTGCCCCGAGGTGGCACCCGGCCACCAGCTCCGGTGGGTCCGTGGCCGTCTGGGGCTATGCCCTGCGGGTGTTTTCTCCTCCTGACGGGGAACCGCGAAAAAGCCCTTTGTTGCCTTGAGTCGCACAGGAGTTGTCCCCGTCCTACGTGGGTTTCAACGCTACCGGCATTACCAGAGGAAGCGTTAAAAAAAAGTAAAAAAAAAGGACAAACAAGGGCCATTGCCAAAACTACTGGCGGCGTCTCGATCCAGGTAAAGACGGGGGCAGGGATGGGGCGGAGAGGCGGGGGCGGGACACGCGGCCCGCGGAGGGTCGGGTCGGACTAGGAGGTGGATGGGTGGGTGGTGTCGTGAGAGGTGCGGGGCCGTCCGGTGGTGGACAGGCCAGTGCAGGGGCCGCAGTCCGGCGCCGGCCGCAGGCGGGACGTGCCGTGTCGCCGGGCTCCCTGCGGGTCCCGGGGCTGCCCCGCCCTGCACCGAGCGCGGCCCCGCAGGTGGGCAGTGCCGCCGGACCGGGAACGGCGTGGCACCGGAGCGGGTGGCGGCTCTGCCGGGCTGGCGCATCGGCCTTCCCGGGCGCCCTGCCCTTCGGAGCGGAGCAGCGCAACTCCAGGAGCGGCAGGACCATCGGGCAGGTGCGGCACTGGAGCCCAGGGAGGTGCATTTTTGTGCCTCTCTCCTTATTTTTCTCCTCTCTCCTCCCTCTTCCCTCCCCAAACCTTCCGTCCCCAAACCTTCCCTCCCCTTCTCTCTTTTCCCCCCTTTTTTTCTTTCCTTACCCCCTTCCCCCCTCTTCCCTCTTTCCCCACTTTCCCCCTCCTTTTCTCTCCCTTTATCCCCCTCTCCCCTCTCTCCTTTTCTCTTTGGTTGTAATTATTTTGTTTTCCCAGTCTTTTCCCTTTTCTCCCCGTTTCCCTTCTGCCTTTTTGCTCTGCTTTTACTTCTCCACGCTTCCTTTTTTGTTTGTTTGTTTTGTTTCCCTGCTTTCTGTCTATCTCTCTGTCTTCCCGTCCTCCCTTTGCCTCTCCCCGCGGCAGTGCGTGCAGGGGAGCCTGGGGCAGGCCGCTGCCCTCGGAGGGTGGTGGTTGGGTGTGAAATCTGTTAGCGAGCGCAGAATTCGGGGGATACCTGATGCTCGAGGTGTTGCAGTCCTGGGGTGTGGCTTCCCCTCCACCCCCCTCAACTCACTGGAACTACCTTTTTCTTTCCTTTTTTTTTTCTTCAGAATTGAGAAACTGTTTAGAAGGTTGTAAATAGTTTTCTGTGGCCCAGATTGGGTGTGAGGACTGTGAAAGAAGCCTGACAGGAGTTTCAGTTATGTTCTGGCACTTTGCCTCCTTTCAGTGTTGCTCAAAAAAGTAGACTTCTTTGTGGGAAAGGGGAGGAGTGGCAGCAGGAGGGAATTGCCATTTTGGAGTCTGCTATTTTAATTTCGTTTTTAATGGAATATGAGGTGGGTGACCACAGAGCTGGCAAGAATGACAGTCAGAAATGGTAGTGAGACAAGAGGGGACAAATATAGCTTTCTTGTCTATTTCAACTTGAAAATCCTTGTGAAAAATAATGCGGTATTTGTAGCTCCAGCTGGAGCTCAGTTATGATGGTACATTGCTTTTGAAAGTATCTGTATACAAAAGAAAATACTACTTATATTTTGTCTCCTCATTGATTTTCTACTCTGCCTATAATAAATGTTAGTTATCAGCATAATGTCTTTCCTATGAAATCTGAATTGTCTGGGGTAATACTTAATTCCTGAGGCCAGAAGAGCCAAAAGTTGCTTAATAGAACCCTAATGCCTTTGCCAACTCTACCTTTTTTCTAACATAAACCAAATGCAGAGGCAAACATACAAGCTAAAGGTTTACAGTCTATCTGCTGAGAATATGGTGTTCACGGAACAAAATCCCGCTCTTCAAATTTATTACCATTGTTACTACGTTGGAAAGCCCACTGCTTGTCTTATGAAAAGATTTAATTTTGGTTTTTTTAATAATCTCCTCTCTGTTTTCCTTTGGCTTTCAACATCATTCAGAAGTTCTCCACTTGCTTTGGTTTATAAGCTCCTGAAACTTGCTCTTGAGAACACCTAACTATCAACCTAGAATTCTGTCTTAGGAATGGTGAAAAAAGGTAGTTCCACAGAAATGCAGCATGCCCAACAATACAAGTAACTTGTACTATTAAGTTTACTTCATAGCTCCAAGGACACAATTTCTTGCACTGTAAAGCATTATTATATGCAGGTTAATTGTGGTGCTGTTAGAGGAACTTGATAAAACAAACAGAAACCTCATCTGTGATAGGTTATCCCAGAAAGCTCACTGAGGAACTCTTAAGTGTAGACATGGCTTTAAAATGATGGCTTCTACATAGGGCTAAAGAATATCTCCTCAGAATATTTTATATGTTGTGCTTGAAGAGGGATCCAAGTAAATTTGACAGCCTCTTCCTTCTGCCATGAAATTTAGTTCTGTTTTTAGATTACCTTTCCTACCAGCGTGTCCCATTCTGAAATACGGCATTGTCCCAAGGCAGCAATCAGCAAAATTTTGTAGGTGGCCGTGAGAAGTGCAGTGACTGCTCTTGTTTCTGGTGAAATTATAGTTCCTACTTTAGAATTATGTGAAAAAACTAGATACATATTTTACTTTGAAGTAGCCAAATTACCTTGATAAACACCGGGCAGTTTTACTGGGTGTTAAATAGGATGACATTACTTTAAAGATTTTGTGATTTTTTTGTTTTGGGATTTCTGTGTAATTTCAGTGTTAATTGCCTTAAGGTAAAACATATCTTTTTGTCCACGCTAAGAGTCACAGAATTCTTGAGGTAGGAACTGGGCACTGAATGACTTTGCCTTAACATCTTTACTCTCCTTAGTTGAAATTTCTTACCATTAGCTCTGTTGGTGGGGCCTCTAAGGATAGACAGGAATGCAAATAGTAATCAGGCTTTGAACTGTTCTGCATAAGATTTACTTGATACAGTAGTACAAGAGTATACTAGAAAGGCTAGTAACTTTTTTCAGTTTACACTTTACACAGAGTGTATGTTCATGTGGGTTTTACTCATTTTTTTAAACACAAATATTTTAGTGTGTCAGATTCCTAACATTTGAACATAAGCTCTCCAAAAATAACCCAAGGGTTTGAATTTATTTTCATCCTTTTTTTAATCTCTGAAAAAAACAGCTATCTACTTTTATCTACTCTCACTATTAGATTTCCATGTAGTGGTGAATGTAGCAGTACTAGCCATTTATGGAGTTTTGTTTAAAAGGGACTAGAAATGTGTGGATTTTTTTCTATAAAAAGGGAGTGCATTTTTCTCTTTTATTATTTTCTTAGGCAGCTCTGAAAGAAAAGCCCTGCTCCTGCAGAGTGTTGTCAATTGCAGACAACTGTACCCACATGAAACCCTGCTGCTGTCTCTGCATGATTTCAAAGTTAAGAGTCCCATAAAGCCTAATGGTAAGCCAACTACTCAGCTTATGACCAGTTCTCATTTGCACTAAGACTGAAAACTATCTAATGGAACAAACATGAGTTCTCTGATCCAGCTACAGGCGTACCTACTTTCAAGATTGTGCTGCTTGATATCATGGAGAGGCTGAGTAAATGTGACTTTGCTCTGTCTGGCAGATCTCTGCCAATAGCACTGTGTCTGTTCAGTCTGTCTGTGCTTAGGCATGTTTGTGTTCATGCAAGGTGCTTACAGCTTTAAAAATCACTTCCTCATCAGAATTAATGTTTTGCATAACTGAATCTGAATGGAAGCAGGCTAATTGTAATAACTGGGATCTGTGGCTTGGAAGCATCCCGGCTATGCCTTGGTAAAATTCAGGGGCTTTCCAGCAAATCTACCCTCAGTAGAGAGACTTATTCTGTAGTTTTGAGGAAAAGGTTTGTATCTCAGGTGGAATTTGTGAATGGGGAAAGAGAACAGCAAGGTCAACACTACTTACTGTTCTCAGGGGTAGCTGAAGTTTCCTTATATCTTCCCTTCCTCCAAAGTGAGAACAGAGAAAAGTAAGTAATTTCTGACTCTCACTCCCCACCCATCAAGATGATTACTTGTCTCCTGGCCCATCCCAACTACCGCTTCGGACATGGATGTACTCAGTACTGTATTTTCCACTTGGCTTTTCTTCAATACATTTCTGTAAAAATAAAAGTCTCATGTTGTCATGCATGGATGTAGGATGTTAGTGCAACTGCCAGGGAGTTTTCAAGTAACTGCTGTAAAGCTTTGATTAAAAGCTCATGTGTCTGTGGACATAAAATAGAGGCCTATGCATAATGTTCATGTTGCTGGGTGCTCTCCACAGTACCTTTATGCCAAAAATCACTGAAGCAACTACAACACAGCAAGCATCACTGTCTGCTTCCTCTGATACTTGTTAGAGGAAGCAGAATAGGAAGAAAAATGAAGGAAACTTTAGTTTAGCAGCCCACAAGGCTGAGAGAGTCATGACACCAGGACATTGCAGCTAGGTCTTCAAGACCTATCAGATCTTTCTTGCTCTTGTTAGAACTCGTTTTGATTTCCTACCAGCCTCTGTGATGCTTCCTAACTCTAAGGTCTTTCCTGCCTTTTTGCCAGCTTTTAACAAAATGTACAGGCTGCTGAAGTACCCCAGAGTACTTTCTTACCGTGTACCTGCTGCCTTCTGAATTTCTGGTGCTGATACTGGCCCAAGATGTATTTTGGAGGCTGCAATGCTTCTGCTAAATCAGTGTTTGAAGTGTTGCATCAACTGTTTTTCCACTAATACAAGAGAAGAATGAAGTGCCAAAATTGAAAGATAACTGCTTTTTCTCTTTTATTCCTATGCCACCAGCCCCTAATGATTTTCATCTTATTGTGACATTGATCTGTGGACCATTTCGCTGCAAGCCCTAACTGCTTTTTTGGAGGAAAAATTATACTTTGAGTGAAAATGTATTGGTAATTGATTAAATACAAAAAATATTTACTTAATTTACTATTTCACTCTGCTTTCTAAATTGCTTCAGGTAGGACAGAGGAGGACAATGTGTTTTAGGTGAGCTGGCATGAGGGAGGCCCTGGAGTGCCAGGAGTCCCCTTTTCCCAGTACTGGTGTTGTAACTCAGGCAGAGTGAATAGCCACCCTCGCATAAGGCTGGTTAGAGGTTGCTGTTGCTTTTCACCTCATTTAGGAAAAGCTGAATCTCTCACTCCCAGCTATATCAGTCCAAGTGAGAGCCTACAGCCCTGAGCCTGCGTTTACTGGACTGTGGCATGGCGAGGGGAGATATCCGTGGCACCGCAGGGCTGGTGGCTCCCCATGTCAGGTCTGTCAGGGCCTGGTTAGGAGCTGGGCAGTTGGTGGGCACAGACATGCCCTGACATCAGGCACCTCCCTGGCTGACGCTGGACTGGATCAGCTTGTCACTGTCTGTGGCCAGATTGTGGGGCTGGAGACTGGCCCTGCAGTGGTGTCACTGGTGTGCAATGGGGTCACAGGGGAGCGCAGAGGGGGCTGGTTGGAGCTGTCAGGGGCTCTTGTGGCCCTGCCAGCAGCCAGGATAGCTGATGTTGGAGAGCTCCCTAGAGCCCAGATGGTTCAGTCTGTTGTTGTACCCCTCCTGGCCTGATGTGTGGTTGGCAGAAATGTGGGGTCATTCCTTTCACCACCAACACATCATGGTGTCAGACCAGTTGCGTTGTGAAACTTCAGCTGAAGAGGTCTGCTGTGCTGGCAGCCAAAGGCTGGTGTCCACGATGCTGGACTGAGGCTCACACCCTTTGTCAGGGCTGGTGTAGCAGTGCTCTACTGGCTCTGTGCCCTCACAAGCATCCTTGTTCTTAGGACTGGCAGCTCCAGTCCAGCCTGTCTGCATAAAACCTTCATGTGAACTTTGGTCTCCCTCCAAGTTGTGGTATGATCTTGTAAAAGTTTTTTGTTTAGTTGTTTTTTTGGGCTTTTATTTGAAACCTAGGTTTCTTTTGGGATTTTGTATTTGCTTTTAAGGGTGGGTGAAGCCAAACTTATCTAAAATCATATGCTGAGCTGGACTCGGAGGGTGCTGCTCCCTCCTGTCTGTGGCTCCTTTATCATAAATATCCATGTAGTCTACTGCTGACTCATTTCAGTCAGTTCCATGGGCAGATTAGTAATTTAGCGTGTACAATTAACTCAAATTTATATAGTGACCAGCTAAAGACATTATTACTGAAATCGGCTGTTTTACAGTTGCACCTTTACAGTTAAATAGTATAAAAGTTAAATCAGAACCTAGTTTTTACCAAGACTGCTCCCAAACTACCAGGTGCTTAATACTTGTTCACAAAACAAACTTAAGATGCAAATGAGCCAAGTGATATGCTCTCTGACACCAAAGAGGTGTCAGAAATGGAGATTTAAATTAGGTATAATAATACTTCTTTCCATAAGGTCTGTTTAAATGGTGAACACGAGTTTCTAGCAGAAATCAAGTTGAAATTATCTTGGATTTGTTTAATCATGCTGTACAGTTTGTATACAGCAGTGAAGAATAATTTTGGCAGGAAAGAGGGAAGCGGGCAGCTAACTCAGCCTTTGTACTAACTACTCCAACTACCAGCAACTGCTCTAAGTTTCCCCTTTTAATGACTACTGCATCAGAAATACAGACTCTGACTTGAGTAGGAAGCAGTAAAAAAGGAAGTGGGTCAGGTATGTAACTTCTGCAGCTGAACTTCAGTTGAGAGCAAGATGAAAGTTGCCAAATAAAGCTGTTTCTCTGTGGCGGCACAAACGTCTCTCGGCTCTCCCACAGTGCAAAGTGCTGCCTCTGAAAGGGTATTCTCGAGTATGCACACTAAAACTACGCAGAGCTAAAGAAAAAGATGTTAAAAGCTTTACTGAATGTAGTCGAAAGCTATATTAATGAGAATTCTAGGCTTGTTAAGAATATTAGATGCATTATTAGATGGAAGGTACCAAATCTTACCCTGTAAAGGTCAGCTTCTGTGAATGGGATATGATCAGGTTTTAGGACTTAGAAATTGCAAGTGTAAACAAATAGTAACTTACTGTTAAAACTGGTCAGAGAAGGCAGTGTGTCAGTGAAAAAAAATTTGACTGTGGGGAAAAAAATCTCCATGTAAAGATAAGAGCCACATTAATGTGTAAATGTTTGCAGATCTCTCATTTTGGTATAATGAACATGCAGGGTCTTATTACAATAGGGGAATTGCACCCAGCTGGGTATACAAGGCCTTTCGGAAAGAGATTCTTTATCCTGCTTTCAATTAAGGTTTATTCTGAAACTGGAGTGGGAAAGACTTCTTAGCAAGCTTTATTCTCTGAAAATTTTAGAAGGTGAAGACCACGATGGTCACTTTCAATTAAGACTGTTTCCCTGCATTGTAAAAACAGCAAGGGGGTAGTAATCTTCTTGAGTGTGTGTTACTCTTCAGAGATAGTGGTCCTCTGAAAACTAAGAATAGGATAAAATGGTAGTGCTAACAGCTTAAAGAAAGTATTCCGACTTCCGTCACCTAAAGCGTCACAAATATAAGTGTATTTGAAGTACACTTTAAGTTCTAAAAAAGTTTTAAGTTGTTAGGCAGAAAACAGTAATAGACAGTGTCACATACATAGCTTGTATCCTTCCTTTATTAATTTAATATATGATGAATATTATTTTTATTGGATCAGATCTACCAGTCAAAACTAGCAGGACATCAAGTAAGCAAGTGTGTGATAAAGTTATAAAACATGTTAAAACTTGTTCTGACTTACGTCATTGTGTTCAATGTCACATTGCAAACTGAAAGCTGGAATTGTGGAATTTTTCTTTTAAAATTTTATTTTAATTCAAAGTGTGAATGTACCTCTCTATGTTTTCAGCTGTAATTGCATGCTAGCTCACCTGGCTACTTGTCTTAAGGGTTAAAATTTAAATTTTCTTCCAAACAAATGTCTACCTTCCCTAAGATAAATAAGAAATGCAGGATATAATAATTAGACTTGCAACTCTGAAAACGAAGTACACTTTACAGTAGTTAAGATGTTTATATAATGCTGTTAGTCACAAATTCATGTCTAGTTTGTGGTCTCTGCTTGCTCTTGGCTTGAGCTACAAAATGCTTGATTGTAGCAACTTATAATACTGCTGATCCTCATGGCTGTGTCAGACATTTGTGCAGTGATCCGCACCTGCCCCCCATCTCCTACACGTGTCAGCTCCCTCAGTTTGCAGTGCTGTGGGCAAAGTGGTGGACCCAATGTATAGTGCATCCCAGTGGCAGCATTACTAATAAAAAATTCTGATGCCAGGCCTCAGTTTCTTAAATGTACCTATTCTGAGATGTGCAAGTAGCAGGTTAAGAGCCACAGTTGATGAAGTAAAAGCTAAAATGACACTGGGGTAGCTTCAATAAAAGAGGGCCAGAAGAAGGAAATTCTTATGCTAAACAGCCTATTGCAAAACCCAGAAGTGGATGCAGTACCATTTCTTTTTCTTAAAGTTTCTTACCAGTTTTTCTGAGTAGCTGTTATTCTTAGAGCTGTTCAGAAAGTTATTCAGAGGTGCTGTTTTTTTCTTGAAAGTAGCAAAAATTTAAGGAGCTTTATATCTCTCAAATACTGGATATTTCATTAACTTACAGATTCAAATTTTGGAAGACATTCTCTGAAAACTGTATAGGCTTTTGCAGTTAGAGGTTGAAATTCAAACCTGCACTAAGTTATTAGGCAGTGAATTTGTGAGTAGAAATGGCACTTGAGTAGCAATGTTAAGTTGTTTAAGGATATCCTGTTCTTGATATTCAGGTAAATATCAATTTACCTGCTTAAGGTAGTACTTAGAAAAAAAAAAGATATCCAGTTCTGTAATACACTTTAGTTTTCTCAACAGCTACAGCTGTAGCAGCTGCATTACTGTGCAGTGATCCCTTCACAGAATATCTGAAACAGAAAAAAGGTGCTTAAGAGGAAGAAAAGCTAACAAACAAAAATGATGTAGTGCCTGTGAAAAGATGAAAATAAAATTGTCATATTAGAAATCTTACTGCTACTCAACCTTGCAGCACATTTCCACATAAAAACAAGTGTGTTTAAAAAATGGTAATACAACGCTGCTGTGCTCTTAGATTTGTGCATTTGCAGTGACTTCACACACGTCAGCTTGAGATACAGGTGATAAGTATTATCTTTTACCTTAAAAAGGTATTTCAGCAATTCACTAACAGTTGTTCTCACAGCTCTCTCAAAACTGAGGTGCTCTGCTATACTAATTTCCCCCCCTCTTCTCATCAGCTATTTACTGCTGGTATTTCTAAGCTCATGCACAAGACATTGAAGAGACTGTACCTCACATAAAAATGTTGAAAGGCCTCAGGATCTTCTTTGCCTTTATTGCCTTCTTTTATTGTGAGAAATAAAGCATGACTACCATCCAAGAAGTGTAAGTTTTAATGATAATGTCAATGTCAAATGTCTGTCAACACTGAAATGGGTATAAAACGTTCCTGTCAAACTCTGAAGCATGAATTAACAAGAAATACTTGCTTCTCAGTAATGTATCTGACTTAAATTTTGTTAGATGCAGCTGAATCAGCTCTGTTTTCTTACTGAACTTTGGTTTGTAGTCTTAGTACTGTGGAAATAGGATTTCACAAAAAACTATCTGCTTCTCCCAGTCTTTTTCTCGAAAAATAAAATAATTTTATTCATTAATTTCTGATTTTCAACAGAATATTTTTGGCTGAACTATTCATCTTTTTACTGTCACTAAACAACAATGTGATTATTAATTAATAATTTTTTTAAGAAATGTTTTAGTCTTTGAATGACATCATATTTCATTTCTTTTTAGGATTTTTCCTTCCATTTTCCTGACAAACTCGTCAAATTCCTGAGAAACACAAACTTGTTTCTGAAGTTGTTGATGCTGATATGAGCAGAAGGGAGGACATTTTCTTTTTTAGCCGTGCGAAGCTACCTGGTATTTGAAATGCTGAAGAGGAAATTACGGTTTTGCCATAATTTGCGCTTCAGGCTTTTCTTGGGTCTAACTCTTATTTTAGTAATCATTTCAGTTTTGAAAGTTAACCAGAAAGAAGACTTCTTAAATCAGAGACATCTAGAGCTAACAAAAGAAGATCCTATCAGCAATGTTAACTGCACCAAGATTATTGAGGGGGATGTAGAAGAAATACAAAAGGTAAAGCTTGAGACATTGTCAGTGTCATTTAAGAAACGCCCCAGGCTAACAACAAATGATTATATTAACATGACGGCAGACTGTGCCTCCTTCACCAAGACTAGGAAATACATTATGGAGCCTCTCAGCAATGAAGAAGCAGAATTTCCGATTGCTTACTCAATAGTGGTTTATCACAAAATTGAGATGCTTGATAGACTTCTAAGATCAATCTATGCTCCACAGAATTTTTACTGCATTCATGTAGACAAAAAATCTCCAGAATCTTTTTTCACCGCTGTGAAGGGAATAGTCTCATGTTTTGATAATGTCTTTATTTCAAGCCAGTTAGAGAGTGTGGTATATGCTTCATGGAGCAGGGTGCAGGCAGACATTAACTGCATGAAAGATCTCTACAGTAGAAGTTCAAACTGGAAATACCTAATAAATCTATGTGGTATGGACTTTCCTATAAAAACCAACCAGGAAATAGTAGAGAAATTAAAAGCCCTTAAAGGTGAAAACAGCTTGGAAACAGAAAAAATGCCTGTTTATAAAGAAGTAAGGTGGAAAAAACGCCATGAGATTATTGATGGTAAAATAAAGAACACAGGCACAGACAAACAACTACCACCTCTGAGTACTCCAATTTTTAGTGGTAGTGCCTATTTTATAGTTAGCAGAAGATTTGTAGAATATGTATTAGAAAGCAGCAAAATACTTAAGTTCATTGAGTGGGCAAAAGATACTTACAGCCCAGATGAGTACCTGTGGGCAACAATTCAGAGAATCCCTGATGTCCCAGGTGCAGTTTCTTCTAGTGACAAGTACGATGTTTCTGACATGAATGCGCTGGCCAGGTTTGTCAAGTGGCAGTACTTTGAAGGTGACGTGTCCAAAGGTGCACCGTACCCACCATGCAGTGGAGTTCACATTCGCTCTGTCTGTGTTTTTGGGGTAGGAGACTTGAACTGGATGCTACGAAACCACCACTTCTTTGCTAATAAGTTTGACACTGATGTTGACCCTTTTGCAGTAAAATGTTTGGAAGAGTATTTGCGACACAAGGCTTTGTATATGCAAAAGAAGTGAAATACTGTATGCTCCTGTCATAAAACATAGGTACAAATACTATACTGCTAAGTACTTTGACACATAACAGCAATGGTGGTGATGCTGATGATGGGTATAATAAACCGTGTTGATGTAGTGGTGCTGATGCTGTCCCTGCCTTGTCCATGGACAAGGGGAAGAAAAGACATGTCTAAAGTGAATATGGGGATCCCTGGTATTGCACACTGAGGCTCAGAGCTTTAGGTACAAAATCACAACAGCAACTTTTGGAAGGCCAACTATTTGGAATATTTATTTTCTAGAAGATGTAATTAATGGATTTCCTTTGGCTAAACTGTTTGTTTTAAGGCTTGGAAAATGCGTGTTATTCATGGTTATTCTTTATTTTTTTCCCATGAATGCAATGCTAACTGGAAGAGAAAGATGAAGGGTTGGGGGGAATGCAGCTGGACTGCACAGACTTTGTTCTGAGTACTGAAAGACTCAGGAATATAACATTAGAAATTATCTGAAAACTATGCAAAAGGGGATATTCAAAGCCAGCTGTCATAACTCAAGTTAAGTCTGCTTGCTGCAGTTCTGTTACATGTAATTCTTAGTCCTCTTGAAAATTTTGTCTTTAGCATGGAGTATTAAGGAATTGCATTTAAATTTTTGTAGCCAAATCTTGCTTTTGTACTCTCAAAGCCCCCTGATATTGTGATATAAAGTGTATACACTAGTTTGTAATTACATCTTCTCAGGGAAATTTCAGTTTTATGCCTGATGAGATTTAGACTTGTAATTTTACACTTTTTAGTGTACTGGGAGTCTTGCTTTTGGATTCAAAATGACTCAAATTTCTCAAAAACTTAAATGCAGTAGTGTCTAAATGTCACTGATGGAACTGCTGGTTTCTGCTTTGTGTCAAGCTCAACTTGCATTCCAGATTATTTTAACATTGAGTACAGAAAAATAAAGTTATTTTTCTAAATGATGTTGCCTCTTCCCACCATAGAAGAACCTCTAAAAGCACCACCAGAAAATCCTAATGATGAAGACCTAAAATGTTTTTACTGTAGGTTTCCATACAATTGAAGCTGCAGCTGAGGTAAGTCCTACCTTACCTCCATATTAGCATTCATTCATGTGTCTGTGCTTGTTTAGGTTTAGCCGGTGTGTTTATTTGCATCTTGTGGTGAAAGGGAAAGGAAGACGTCAGGATGATTTTTGTTCCAGTTAGATCCCTGCTTAGTTTAGCTGCTGTAGTGTGGCACAGAAGTGTGGGGGTGAAATAACAGGATATTGTGAGGGATGATATTTCTTTCTGTATCAATTCTGGTTTGTCATGCATAGTTACTGCCAGGTGTCTCATCTTACTCCTGAGATGACAGTGGAATTCATTTGAGGCAAAATAGACTAAAATTTTTGTTTTGTGAACTGTTGCTGTAATGGTATCATGTGTTTCTTACAAAGGTGGTTTGTCGTGTTTCTCCTAAGGTGTGCCTCAATACTTAGACATTAACATAATGAACTGCTTATTGTTCATCATGCAAACAGCTAGGGCGGCAAGCAATTTAATCTGAAGTAGAGCCTATTCTTGCCAACCCCTGCCTTCAAAACCACCTGAAAGCTGTTTAGGGAGACTTCAGAGAGTTTCACGTTAAGAGGTAATTAAAGCCTCTTAGAGCTAAGAAATGAGCTAAGGCAGTTGAGGAAAATTCCCTGTCTTCCCCACCCTTTGGCTTTTCTGCAAGAATGCTCTTGTAGACAGTTATGCTCTACCACCTTTGCACAAGCTACGAAAAGGCTTAACTTCACTGCATATAGTATTGGGAAGTTGCAGGAAGTCATGCTATATTTTTAGCAGAAAGGAAGTCATTTGTTGTTAAGAATTTGCACCTGAAGACAAGCTACATGAATAGCTTCTATTGAACTGCTGGTTCAAGTAGACTGAAAAAAACTGATGATCAGTAATAAAATGTTCTGTGCACAGGATGGACTGCTGACTCAATTGCTCGAAATCTGCTAGATAGTTAGAGCATCAGCCCCTTTACCTACCTATTTCAGCCTGCTTTTACTCATACAATGAATACTTGTCTGTATCTCTGTCGTTAATGATACTGCTACTATAAATAGTGAACACTTGATATGAAGACTAGTGAAGCGCTTGACTACCTGCTTCAATTGTTACTGTTTAGATAGTCAGGAGAGATCCTGTGTAGGCTCACTGTGTCTTCTGTACAGAAGGAAAAATAGGAGAATATTGCTGTTTAGTGTACATTTTCCGTAAGATGAAGAATTTCTTTTTCTTCTGGGGAAAGTGAACTACAAAAATCCCACCTTCTGAAAACTTCGAAAAGAGACACCTTGATCTGTAGAATTTAAATGGTCTAGGAAGATATTTTCTCAAAAGAACTCTTAATTTCTTCAGAAAGTACCAAATGTGCCAAAGGAAATTACTGGATAAATTAAGGGTATTGCAGCTACACAAGCAGGAAAACCACCATCACCAGCTATAATGGGTAAAGAAAGCAATTCAACTTACATTAGTGCTGTCCACACAATCAGATTCATTACCCAGTGTGCAACAAGCTAATAATTACACTGAGAGAGACACGGATTGTTTATTCCAGATGTCTGCAAGCCTGGGTGCTCAGTGGTGGTCCACAAATCAAGCATGACCCTCCAGACTTTTCATGCCATTATTTATACGCAGAAGTTCAGAGTTAGTAACTTTCCAAGTACAGTTCCTCTATTACGATCGGTTAGTAATTTCTATACAAGTTACTTAACCCCTATACATGCTTAGGAGAGGGGGTCTTCACGGGGTAGGGGTCTTTTTGACCTGTAGGCATGAGTTTTAGTATTATAATGAACATAGTTCAGCTATAGGATCCATGGACCTTGAGTATTTTACCAAGTTTGCAATGTATACGTAGACATACATCAACATCTTGATTTAGTACATTCTTAAAGCTTGTTAGTTCCGGGATGTCGTTTAGTAAGGGTTGCTAACTGCTGCCTGTTCCATTTCACAGAATATTCTGAGTTGGAAGGGACCTACAAGGATCATCAAGCCCAACTCTTAAGTGAATGGCCTGTACAAGGATCACACCCACAACCTTGGTGTTATTAGCAGCATTCTCTAACCAACTGAGCTAATCTCAGGGTCCACATTGATTAGGTCTCCTTTCTTGCTGATTAGGCGTGAAAGTTTATGAGTATCTTACATCAAAGAACATCCTGACTTAAGATAATCTTGACATATTCCACATTTTGCAACATTAGTTTTCACTGAATCTGCCAAGAAACTTAGGCAAAATAATCATAATAGAATCAGGCAGCAATAAAACTTGAAATCTAGATTATATCCCTTACTGATATCTGCAGTTTGTTTTGGTTTTTTTTATATCTTGTCTCAGTTTTCTACTAGATGCTTAGAAGACGGGAGTAAAAGTCTAATACTGATGTGAGTGAACATGAAAGAAAAATGCTTCACTGATACTGCAGCAAGAAGTTGATCTTGATGCTGTGCTGAAGACACTGCAGGCTCCTGTCAGGAATAGCCAAAAATTAAAAACTTAATAATTACATCAACCCTTCAACCATTAATTCTGAATACAGTAATGCTCTAATTCAAGAAAACTGCTGGTTTGCTCTGATCACCTTCAGGTTCCAAATCGGGAAAGAAGTGAACACATAGACTTGTGGCAAAATGGATTGAACGTGGAAGCTCGCTCGACAGAGGATGGAGCACTAAAAATTAAAACTCTTATGGTGGGTTCAGCTATGGTGCTGCCCAGGGCACTCTAGAGTACCTGGTTTTTCCAGTTCCTGCTGCATGTACCCAGCTTACACCAGCTTTCACACAGTGATCCTGTCATCCTTTGGGCAGCCAGGAAGCGAAGTGTTTTGCATTCTGCCTACTGCATAACGCTTTCTTTTCCCTTCCCCCCCGCCCCCCGTTTTACTTTTTCTATGTTTCTGTGTTTTCTGTTTCTGTGTTTTAAAGCTGGTTCATTTTCTCAGTCCAGCTCACCACCATTGCTGGGAAGCAGTGATTAGCCACTGAAATTGTTGAAGTACTATGTATGCTATTCAAAATCCCCTAACTTTTCATTTAATTTTCAATACCAGATTTTCCGAAAAGAGCTCAGTGCTTTGAAGACACTGCCCTAGTTCAGTCCCCACTTAACACATAAGCATTTTGAGTGGCATTAATAACAAAAATTTGCTTGGTTTACTGAAATTACTTGTGGTAACATAGTATCCTCTGTCACTAAGGGTCATGGGGCTGAAAGCCTTTTGGGGTCAAAGGCTAATTTGATCGCAGAACTTAATACTTGTGCTTTCATCTCCTTCCTGCCTGAGGTTTGGTTTGACAGGGAGCATGTATTTGGCTCTCACTCCTTGCTATCTAGCATAAGAGAAAATGACAGAAAAGCTACAAGATGAACACCGCAGTTATAACTAAGGTCACTAGTCAGATCACCATTACTTGGTGCATTTTCAAGTGGCCTAGGTTATAACATGAGTGCATTACAAGACAAAAATGAAAGAAGAGGCCATTTGCTTCAACATACTTGTACTGTGCTGATCAGAATGATATAGTTACTATTGCTAGTTCTGAATGGCTGTGACAGTCTTTAAAAATGTTAGTGGTGGATTTTTTTTTTAGTCACAGAATAAATAAAATATTGTAGTGAGTACCTCTTCAATCAATTAAAATGTGGAAAATTGTATTACATAAAATGGCTTCCCAGTTCCAGTTCCTGTTCATCCTTAGCTTAACACTTCAATAATCTAGATAAGTTTCCGTGGTTTTCAAATTCTCTTCTTTCCAATAGATCATTTTAGGGCATTTTAATGTCCTAGACTACAGTGTGGTGAATTAATAGCAACCTGCTTTTGACAGACAAGGAGCCCTCCGTGTGCCTTAGCAGACATAACAAGCAATACCCTTTAGGTTAAGTTCTTTATTCCAAATCAAGCCACTCAACTTTTTCCAGATATACTTAGTTTTCAAGAACCTGCACTAAGTTATTTTCCTCATGTGTGTCCCAAATACGTAGCCTGAGTTTTTCTGTTTTGTAACTGAAACGATTCAGTTTCTTACTCTTTGCATACAAATAATAGTTCAGGGTTTTTTATTCTTTTTTCCCCTTTATTTTTCCTTTTTTTTCTTCCCTTTTTTTTCCTTTTTTTTTTTTCTTTTCTGGATCAGCCAGTAACCTCACACAGATCCTTTGTATTTGCATTGTCTCCCTTATTTGCCTTGCCTTATGTTTCAGTGTCTTCAGGCAGGGAAATATGTTGCTCAGTGCCCTCATTTAAATACTGTGGCTTTCAAAGTGAGTTTTGCTCTTGGAGTCTTAAACATGGTTGCATTCTTCTAGGATCTGCCAGTATTTGTTTTAGTTTGTCTGTCTTCTGTGCCTGTAATGGAGCTTGGCAAGCAAACAATGCAACCAAGTCCTTGAAGTAAACCAGCATATTTAAAAATATATTCTTTTACTCAAAAAACTTAACTTTTCTAAGATTCCTCAAAAAACTCCTAAGTTGTGCAAAAGATGAAAACAAATTCCACTAAGCAGAACATGTCAGGATGGGCTTTAAGCAGATGCCGCTTGTTAAAATCCATGTCACATACTGCAAAACAGGATGCTGGAACTTTTTGTGACAGATCTAGCTATATTTTTCAAAAATAATTTCCTTTGGATTTAGGAATCTGGGCCTACTGTGAGATCTAGTCACATATAGCTGATGATAATTTATCCTGTACCATGAAATCATACTAATCTTGCCTACATTAATATTTTATTTTTTTTATTACTTTTCAGGGACTTTACCCCCTCATTATCTCATTTAAATAATCAGTATTTAAGACATCTTTTAGCAGAAAATGTCTAGTTACTAAAATCTTCAGTATCTTTATTGAAATAGTTTGTCTACATCAAACATCTTTATTTCTCTTCCTTTCAGCCAACTTGTCTTTGCTACTCAAGGGAATGGGGAGCAGAAATGGTCATAAGGCTTCAAAGTGTATTTTACTAATTGGTGTGTGATAAGGAAAGTGATAGTTGTGGCTTAGCATGAACAGTTACGAGTGAGTCTTTAGTATATTTTGGCACCAGCCCTGTGAATTGCATTAGTGATGCTGGAAACAGGGATTTTCCAGTGTTGATGTGAAATCAGTTTAAAGTAGAAAACATACTGGAAGAGTATGTTGATACACATCACGTATCACTGCTCATAATCCCGTTTAACAACAGACTGTTGTTAATTAAACATGTTGCTTTCACCAGGCAATTAAACCTTAATTACCTTTTTGAACCACTACATTATTAGGATGATTTTGTAATACCTCATCTACAAGCAGGAGTTGAAATGCTGTTGACCTCAGTCCCAGCCACCCTTTATGCCTTTTCAAGTTCTGAAAAAATCAGCAAACCTGTTTTTAACAACATACCAAGCAGTGCTGTTGCAGGTACCTGTATGGCATGTCTTTGCCAAGCGTACAGAGCAAGGAGGTGCTCTTATGAATTAACATACAACACTTGTAAGCCTTGCATCCTGACACATACAATTTTTGTTGCTACAGGGGCCCCCAGGAGCAGAGGGGATTTGCTTTTACATTAGAACAAACCCAGGTGAACCTACACTGGGGCAGTGAGACTAGGAGCATTTATTCTTTCCTTAGTGCCTTAGTTGCACCACAGCACTGAGCAGCTGTTGCTTGTGAGATATATAAAGCCTTAACAACAATCAGACAGCAATGAAAAACTAAATATCCAGACTATACAACTATTTTATGTCTTTAAGCACTTATAATACAAGGTAAAATACAAGCACTACACATACTCTTTCCTTCCTGTCTTCCTCTTCCCTCTCCCCTAAATTTAATTTGAATAGCTGCCATGCCAGGAAACTCAGCAAACAAAATATTTAACTGAGATAATGTCCCTGCTCCCTAGGGCAGCAGACCTCTGAAGAGCACTTATTCTTTTCAAATGACCAAAACCAGAAGGGCTGAAGAGAAAGTTAAGTATGTTTTCACAGCACCTAGTCAAACCTTTTTGCCTTTGCTGCTTTTTAACTTCTTCTGCCTGCTTACATAACTGAGCGCACAGTGAAGGAGGTCTATTCCTCAGTATCTCTAGTTTCATAGAATACAAGATTTCTCCCACCCTTGCCTCCTCAGTTCATGGTCTTCTGCCTTCTTTTCTCTCCTCCTGCCATGAAGAGAGGGGACATGTGAAAGAAACACTAACAGACCTTGCCAAACATTACTTCAGGTGGCCAAGGTATAGGGAGAAGTGAAGTTTCAGTGAAACTACTTTCAGATGGGTTTACAGATCCTACTCATGGCAAGGGTACTTCACTGGTGTTGTCCTGAAGGCTGTCTTTCCCCCATTCCCAGCTTTCCACTCCAAGGTCCCAGCAATATCTAGACTGAAAATATGCTGTAAGTCTCCTCTACTATGTACATAAGCAGAAGAATCCTTTGGTGGATTATCTGAAAATCTTTCTAAAATGATGCAATAATTATATATTCAGATACACTTGGGGAAAAAAAAAAAAAGGTTTTCTTCAGCAACTGAAATCTTTCTGGATACTTCCTAGGACCTAGAGAATGGATTAGATCTTGTATGTAATGGGTGACTTTGTTTCTCAACTTGGTAGCTATTTTTAGCTTATTTTTTTATTAAATCCAGCATCTCAAATGCTTTTAAGAATAATTGCTTATGCATGTCTGCCTTTCATTTGTCAGAGAACAATTTTTAAAAGATCCAGGATTTTCTTTTAAATGAAGATTCCTTAGCTGCCGCTGTCAAGGTCAGTTGTCATCAGGATTCTTAAAATAAATACTCTGTGAAAGAGGAGTTGTTCCTAAATGTCCCTGATCTATCCCACATAATCTCAGTATTGTTCAGATCTAGCTAAACCAGTATAGAACTACATACTGCTAGGGTTTGGAAGTCACATTGCTTTTACCTATGAATGTATCAAAATCTGCAGTCAATATAGAGGCCTTATGCCCTTCTTGACCTTTGAGGGTTGAATTTTTACTGAAGAGGTACTGAAAGCAGCCTGAAGAACACTCAGAAAGTATTAAATCTGCTAGACTGCAGCTCAGCTGTGTAATCTATGCACTTCAGTTGATTTGCATGAAACTATGACAACATGAAACTATTTTCACCAACTAAGCATCTTTCTAGCACTAAAAATGTTCACATGTAGAAATTTTTTAAATGAGAGGAAAAATCCTCCACAAAGCTACCTTTCAGCGTCTTAAGATGAATAGACTGGAACAGTCTCTCAAGAAATTAAAACTACATTAAGAGCAGAAAACACTGTAAAGTGACAATTGTAGTGGAACAGAATGACAGTCAAGATATCAAAATACTTCACATAGCTCTGTCAAAGATGCTATAGTCATGAATTGCTTTTTAGCCAGTGGAGGTTAAACAGCATATTTGGACCAGCTATTTGATGGAGGGCAGTGATGTAGTGACCGAGTCTGAGGTACTTGATGGCTTTCAGTCAACATTCCCATGGCCCTAAGACCAGTTGGTCTATATCCAAGAGTGCTATGGGAGCTATCTGACATCCTCAAAAGGCTGTTCTCCTTCAGTTCTGACAGGTTGTGGAGATTGGAGAAGGCCCCAAATGACCAAGGCAAAGCAAATGTATCCGTCTTTAAGAAAGGGCAAATGGAACAATCGGAGGAACTACAGGCTGGTTGCCTCATTTTCAGTCCCTTGGAAAATCATGTGTGACACAAGAACTCTTGGGCATATATGGGCACACAAGGCAGAAGATGGAGATGGGCTAAATCATGCCTGATCCGATGGATGATCATCTGTGATAAAATGACTGGCTTTGTGGATGAGGGGAGAGCAGTAGATGATGTTGGCCTGGATGTACATGAGCAAGGCTTCAACAGACACTGTGAGGAAAGGCAGCAAGCTGGACTGGAGGAGGGCAGCTTTGAGGTGTCTGCTCTACCTACAAGGAGGTTACCAGGGGCCAGGCATTTTTGTCAGTGGTGGCTTAAGTAGAAACAGGAGACTTTCCAGATAGAGAAAGCCGGCTTAGGGAATTTCCATAGCAGGGTAACTAAGTACTGGGACAGGCTGCCTGGAGGGGCTGTGCTTTCTTTGCCCTTTGTGGAATTCAAACCCTGGCTACATAAAGCCCTGAGCAACTGTGTCTGACCCTACAACTCAGCCTGCCTTGGGCAGGGGTTTGGACTGGAGACTGCTGCACTCCACACCAGTCCATATAACTGTTTTCCTATATTCTTCCAGCAGTTATGCAGTTACAAAACCACTCCAAAGGAATGAGAGCTGAAGAAAATATTTCCAGAGTCAGATAACCCATTTCTTATAAACCACGTTTTAAATAATATGTAGTACCTGAGGTTTGCTCATTTTTCCTGTTGCACATACCCACTTTGACACTCCCTTTAAATATTAGTCCCCACAAAGTCCCAACATATTGCTCATTTTTCACCTGTTATTTTTAATTTAGTATCCCTTTCCCAAGAAAACTGACATATCTCTGTGGTGGGGGAAAAAAAGTTTTCCCCCTGAAGTTATAAAATGGTAAACCCCCAGGGAGTGGCTACCCTTGGGGTTGAGCCAATGAGCACTTCTGCAAAATATAAACATATCACCCAGACTGGAAAAGAAAGGTTGTAGTAGTTGTTGTTGGAGAAGTGGCCATGTTTCTGAGGCCACGAGGAGAAGGGGCAGGAGCCCCTCTTGGGGGCTATGCCCCCCCCACCCCAGCCTCTGGCTTGGAGGGCTACAGGGACTTGGAATAGTGTTAAACTGGACTAAGGTCTGTAGCTGAGAAACTGGGAGTTTTTATCCTCCACCGGAGCAGTGGCAGAGGCAGCAGCATACAGAGGACAGTGGCAGAGAGCCAAGAGATAAGAGAGAAGCAGCAGAGACAGCCAAGGAAGACACAGAGTTGTCTGAGAGAGAGAGCCAGCAGCAGAGAGAGAACTAAGCTCTACAGAGAGAGAGAGAGCTTGCGTAAGAACTGAAACAAACTCCCCAAACCCTTCTGAGACCTCCTAGAAAGGAGGAGGAGACAGACTCTTACTTGAGAAGAGTCTTGGAGTGCTATAGCACTGAAAAGAGAGAGCTGAGAAGCTTGGGCATCCCGGAACTGGACCAGGAGGGCTGAAGGAATGCAGAGGGGGGCTTTGCCCCCCCCCCCCCCCCCCCCCCCGCTGTTAAGCAGAGCACAGGAGCTCTGTAAGGGAATTTGAATCCCCTGAAGATAGGGACCGTCACGAAGACCCCTGACCTTCGTGATATGACGTAGTGAAGTGACCTGTGTCCCTGTGAACACAGCCCACGGAAGAGAAGACCCTCGCTTAAGTCGAAGGGCCGAGAGGGGCTTGGATACCCCCCTCATGTGTACTGGCAGAGATCCAGCTACAGCTGCTGCATGAAAGAAGAGAGCCTGCTGCCCTAGAGACACTGCTGCTCTGAAAGTAAAAAGGATCTCTTCCTTCTTCCCTCCTGGACTTTTATTTGGAGAGAGAAGAGATTTGATCCATTGTAAATACTGTTTTATCATGGTAGAGATAGTTGAGATTGTGTGTTTAATGTATTATAATATTCATTTGTACAGAGTACAGTCATTGTAATATAATCCTTTCCCCTCCCATTTTAAGTCTCATGTGTTGTCTGGAAAACCCATCTCACATTGGGCTGAGATGAGGGAGGAGAGCTTGAACTCAAGAATTGGATCTTGGGGCTCACAAACCATGACAATCTCTCAGGGATGAAATTTTGTCAAATGTTTGCTTACATGAGTGGCAGTTTCACTCTAAGGTGGGCACACTGCTTGCTACTTGTAATGTAAAGGTATCTGCCCATTACTGGCAGTTGCATTTCAGAGAATCCACTTAGCCCAGGTGAAGCTGGGAATAATGATTATTTGAAAAAATCTGGAAAATAATGAAGACACTTAGGACTTTCTGGTACTGTTGTGACCACTGTTTGGCTCTGCCTGTCTCCTTAAATGAAGCTACAGACGAATCCATTTGTGAGATACAACAATGGGATGGTAGAAGATGGTTCCTCACTTTTTCTTGGAGTATAGTTAGAAGGAAGATGTACTCTTGTACAAGTTCCCCTTTGGACATAAAGAGGAATCTGCACAATCAAGTCAGTCTTCTCCTGTGTGCTGCTCTAAGAATGTATTTGGCTTTTGGCCATTTAAAGATTGGTTAGTAGTTATAATAATGATGTAGCTGCTTCATAAAAGTAGATGTAATGATGGAGGAAAACAAATCTTTTTTGTGTGATTATTTTCATGTGTGCTCTGTCTTGTCGAGGAAAATTTGTGTATCTGGACTTGTATGGTATTTTTAAAAACAACTGTAAAAAAGGCTAGCAGCATTTGTGTTGGTGCAGCTTATAGTCTCTTTGTACAGGAGCTGATACTTAAAATAGTTTAGACTGAGAAATTACATTATGGAGGCCCTTGATGGGAACTTAATACCTAATATATAATCTTAACAATCCCATGCAAAATCTTGTTTTAAAATTTGTACATTAGAATATACCAATGGTAGTAGTATTCTTTATATAAAGGCATTGGAGTTAGAGTAGTATAGATTATTTTTGACAGAAGAGAGTATTTGGTTAATATTTGTTAAGAGCTACTTTCCTTAAGTGATGGAAAAAAGGAAATATAATTCCACCAAAATTATTTCACTTTCTACTGAGTGCTCCATGTCATTTGTTGGCAAAGGTAATGGAAGAAAAAAAAATCAGCATCAAAAAGGGAACATTAAACAGTTTTTTAGCATTAACAGCACTGGCTCCAGTTTTCTTTCCCATATTTGATATTGCCCAAACTGCAGTAAAGGACTATGATTCAACTTGTATTTCAAGCTCCTAGCCTTGGCCAATTCTCAAAAAGAACTGAAAGCACCTATATACCACATTGAATAGTTATGTTCAAAATTACATCCATACCCCACTACACCTCAAGTTAGAGGCATCTTCTTCTATCATATTCTTACCTTTGGACTTTGATCCTTTGCCTAAACATGTGTATTTACACATCTCTTTCCATCCAGCCTGGCCCATGCAACATAGCCCAGCACCTAGTTAATTTTTAAGACTGCACAAAGACATATTGCTGCAGACACATCAGAAAGCTTTCCTTTCCTTCTCTTCCCCTCCCCTCTGTCTCAGACAAACAGCACACACTCTGTTTTTTTTAAAGAATGAGAAATACATGTCTCTGTCCACACAAGAATTTGGTCTCTCTTCTGAAGAAGTCACCAGCTTTGTAGATGCAAGTGGGTTAAAGGTAAACCCTTCTCCATATTATCTATTGCCTTGGCCAGCCCCATGCAGGTAGGGAATGATGCACATGCTGCCAACATCTCTCTGTAAAAACCTTTTAAATGCAGCTCATTGTGTACATCTTCACTGATGTTTGAAGATCTCTGTGCAGATATTGCATGCTATTCACACTTGTAACTCCTAAGGAGGAAGTGTCACTCTCTCTGTTGCCAGGTTGCTTTTGTCTTTCTCTGAGGTTGTGGTACAAACCAATAATATCAGAGGCCCACTACCAAGCTGAAAGGGTAGTTCAGACTGATGGTAAGTCTCAAGAACTGACATCTGAAAAATGCCAGACAGGAGAAGTCAGGAAAACACAACGAAGGAATACAGGATACAGTAGGCTGGACTTTGCATAGTTTCAGAAAGAAAAGTTTATCAACCTCAAAATGCTTATGCAAATGAATCTTAACTGGAATAAAAAACCCCAACCTTCACTACCCTGCCTTTTGTCTATTACCAGATAGAAGATTTTCTGTCTTTATTAAAAAAATTGAAGAATAAAATTTCAGCCAAGGTGTTTAATGAGAATCTGCAGAAAAGGATTACACTGTTGGATAAAACATTGTCAAATAACACTTAAGTATATATCAAGAGGCCCTTTGCATTTTTTCTCACTGAATAGATTCCAGTGCTGAAGTTCAACATGCAAATCCTGGTTTCACAGCTACTCAGTGCACATTATCATGTTATTCCTGCCACAGGGAGTCCAGCTGCTGGGCAGATCTGAGGCCCTGTGATGTCAGTGGCTCTACAGTGTATTATATGAGGGTCACACAGTACATTTTTTGTTAGACAGAGAACATCAGCAGAGGTTTGCAAAGCACAGTGACCTGTAGGGAAATTGAAGTTCTCTACATTAACTTAGAGCCAAAAACAAGTCTTAAAAATAAGCAGTGAAAAGCAGAGCCAGTGATGAGACTCTGCTTAGCACAAGCACTTGCTTTTTTCCAGATAGCAGGGAGGTGCTAAGAAGGGACAGAGCAAGCAGTGTTACATGTGAAGAAGTAAAGTGGCTAGGGAAGCCCATGTAAAGCTTGGGAACGCAGTAGTGTAGAAAAGAAAATGGCATAGATCCATTCACTTTTTATGGAGTCCTGGCAGTGAACACATACTCAGTGTGTCATGGCGGGGGGGGGGGGGGGAGAAGAAAAGTTAGCTACAGTATGACTTTTACTAGAGCTAAATATTGAATTATCTAGAGGAAATAAAAGGCAGCAAAATATCACACTGATTTTACTGTAACTTTATCCAAATGCCCTACTGTGGCAAGTATGTAAAATAATAGGAAGGAGAGCACTTCCTCCAAAGGAAATACATCACAAAAATCACAGAGCAGTGCACTAAAAGTCAAGTGAGATTAATATATTTTGTTATACTGAGGAAAACAGAATGAGAAAATAATGTGTAATAAAATAGGTTGGAACTGGAAAAATGGACAAAAAGAACCAGAAAACAGGAAAGCTGACAAGAGAGAGCAGAAGGGAGGAACAGAAAAACTAGTAAGGGGGTGACAATAGTAAAATGGCAGAATATGGTGGAAACGGTTGTAATGAAGTTTTGACATCTTAAAAAGTTGTCTATTCTGTCTGTTCATCTGTAATCATCCTATCCACCACTACTGTGCTGAAGTGTTACAAATGACTTAAAATTTTACTTGTGGGAAACTACAAGTTTCTGGAAACAGAAGTTGTAATGATCCTGACTGAGAGACCACTGTACATTTAGGAGCCAGTGATTCACACCACAGCTATCCCAGACAGGTGCTATATGCCCAGTCTGGCTTCCATGCTGCACTGAGTGGTGCCATGCCCTGTCATGCCACGACGTGCCTTGCCACACTGTGCCATGTCATACCATGCCACACACCTTCCTCTAACACAGCCTTTGCTTGGTGCTGGAGGAGCCTGTGGGCAGCTCCCACTCAGCGCTGTTGATAAAGCCTTGTCTTTAACAGGGCACAAGAAATTCTGTGGAGAATGTCTTTGTCTTTTGACAGTAGAAATTATGAATACAGTTGCATTCTTGTTAGGAGATTCTGTAACAGCTTGAATGACTGGCAGGGGTGACTGGCTTGCTCTTTCTGCAATGAATAGTGTCTGCAGGGTGTCTTTCATATGTGTTAGCACTAATAATTAGCATTGTGAGTGATACCTTACTACATCTGAGCACTTTTCTTACTGGGATGCCAACAGACCTGCATCTCCAAGGCAAAATGAGAAGTCTAAATGAAAATCACTCTAAGGAGCTAAAACCAGCACATAGTAATAAAACTAAACCAAAATAAAGCTAAAATCTTTACACTATGTTCCTAAGAACAACTAATACAGTCCCCTTCCACCTGCAAAGTAGTATGTATGCATTCTGTATGAATGACATCAGGCAGCGCCAGAAGATTTGACAGTAAATGGAAATAAAATCCTTTCAGAGAGACACCTAGGGCTTTTCCTCCCTGGAAAGCTAAATTTCTAGCTTGCCTAAAATGGAACAACTATTTGGGAAAATCTTTCCTGGTGGGAAATTAATTCAATGTAATAATGCCTTGATACTTTTTTAAATTTAATTCTGAAATAAGGCCATTCACACTGACTTTCACTAACCACAAAAGCCTGAGATAGCTCCATAGATAGAACAGTGCAGATCAGGATGCTCACTTTCATCTGAAAGTTGAAAGAAAGGAAGTTAAGCATCACATATCAATCATCTGCAGCCATATCCTAGTGTTTTCTCACTGTGCATCTATTACCTTGCCTAAATCATAGCAGGAAGGCCTCTGGTACCCACTAGTACCTTTTCACCTAGTCTGTTTTTTAGACCTAAAAGTAAAGTAAATTGAATTTTTAGGTTTATTACTACCAGACAGCTAAGACGGCTTTTCTTCCTTTGGGAACACACACCCTGCTTACTATGGTGATTTATGAGATACTGTAATCCAGACATTTTGTCATGAGAAGTACAGTCATTACAACTAGTATTAAAATATATTCCAGATAATTCATATGCACTAAATGGAGATCAAGCTACATTATGTGCTTATACTGCAAGAAAACCACCTTTTCCTCTGTATCCTCAGCATATAGGTGATTTTGAGATATTGGGTCCAATGTTAATGAATTACAAGAGTGCAAACCCAGCATCAGCAAAGACCTGAATCAGTGCAAGAGGGCTGCGTCTCAATATTTTTTTCTATTGCATACAGATCAGAAAATGCAGTCATAGCAAGCAGGTCTGACAGAGAGTCATGGACATAGGCAACACTACTCCAGCCCTCCTGCTACTGCCAGCTCTGCAGATTTAGTTTCAGGTAGCCCTAGGTGAGGGGACTGGTCCCCAGCATGATGGTCTTCTGGGGCTGCACATGTTTGGCAGTGGCCACTCAGGCACTGGGTTGGCCTTGGTCCAGGGGGCAGCCAGAGGTGAAAATAAACAGGAGGCTTGTGCATCCTGCACCTTGACTGAGGCAGGCGGGCACCAGGTTGGGGGACAAGGTGCTTTGTGTTTTTTCTACACTGATGCTGTGTTGCGCTTGATGTGATAGTAAAGATCGATTTCCCCCATCTCCCCTCCAAAAAAGGCACATACCTTGTCAGATTTAAAAATCAGAGAATTCTAGATACCTTAAGAACTAGTGTAAGTTTTAAAATACTTTTTATTCACCAGAAATGGAAAAGGTTAATGGTAGAGACGGGTTACAGCCATCTACTGCTGGCAAGCTAAACCACCAAACACATAATATACGTGTTTCAATTTATGTTATCTTTCCTCAGCTAGGCTGCTCATGTTTAACAGTATCATTGCCACAAGGATTGCACAGTATCTATTCTTAGTTCTGTCACCACAACTAAGGAAACATTAAAACCCACGGAATATTTTTTTAAAGAAGCTGTTAACTGACTCACTTCAACAGAGCCAATTGAGGTGTGTCTGACAGTACCAGAAAATCTTCAAACAGAAGCCTTTTAGCTAACAGTAACCAGCTGGCCCCATCTCACTATTCTTTCACCAGTGAAATATTCTCAATTCCTCCATTTTATATATTTTTCCAGTCCTTCCAGGATCATGTAGCATCACATGTAGACATGCAATTTTTGTAATGTCAGCCACTTATAAAAATTAAAAATAAGGCATTTAAAAATCTAATAGTACATTATTCTCACCACATACTTGAAACAATGAATACAGTTTTATGCCTTCATTCATGTAGACCTTTATGTAGTTAATTAAAAAAACCCCATGCATTTCTAGATGAAAAATTTTTATTTAGACCATTAAATAACATTACTGTCTTCCTAACAGAGAAATGGAAGAGAAGTACAGCAATTTATGTTTGTGTTTAGATAGACGCATACCTGTGCAAACACAAAAAAGTTAAAAAACAGGCACAATGTCTTTGCAATAAAGAGAGCTTCTATTGCACTGCACAATACATAATTTTTCAAATGCCAGAGACGGTCACACTATTTGTTAAGAAACCCTGGAAAGAACAAAATAACAGGAAGAAGAGAAAACTTTTCCCCATGCCCCTTGCACTGCTTTTTATTTCATGTGCAATACCTGACTCCACATACAAGACTAACAGAAGAGCAGCCCTGTGCCTAACCTTCTCCCAGTAATGAGGACAGTTTCCATGGAAGAGGACATAGGAGTCTGAATGCTCAAAGCCTAAGAAGGATATTTGTAGGTGAATATCCTGCCCACAGAGCAGATATTCAAGCTTGCATACTAACGAGGTCCAGTTGTGCCAATGCAAAAGAAAATCTCCTTCAGCCCCATGCCTAAGGATTTACTTGTCTCATCTGTATCTGGATCCTGGTTCAAGCAACATCTAGATAGATAGGTACTAAGCAGCTCAAGATCAGGTAGTTTTGGGTAGCAACTGAGTAGCAGGTTTTATTTTTGAGACCAGGTTGTGGAAAGAAACAGATTGCAGTTTAGGGCTCATCCAACAACAAAGGGACTGAATCCTACTTTACCTGTGCGCATCATTCAGTGGATCTAATTCAAGGTTAAACTGACAGTCCTCTGAAGAAACACAATCCCAAACCCACTAGCATGTCAAGTCCTTTTCCCCTAGTTTACTTTGAATCAGTAAGTGTCACCTACTTGAAACACATTTACCTTCCACATTTCTTCAGTCCCCTGTTTATTAGCCTTGTTCTGAACACAGGAAGAAGCTGTCTGGAACAAATTGGTCTCGGACACCATCTCACCCGTCACCTCATCAGGACTGTTGAGGCCATCTGACATGCATTTTTGGCTCCAAAAGTCACAGTACTTGGCTGTAGTGTGGTGCACAAGAGGACTTCATGCCAGCCTGGTCTCCTAGTTGCTATTCTACAGGTAATTTTAGCTCTACTTGCCTCAACCAGTCTAGCTTTGCATCTTCCTGTTTGTCTTTGCAAGGACATACTAACAGCCTTAGAGAACACTACATGGGTTAATTTCATTTTTCAGAGCTGAACATTCGCGTATTTTCAGCTCCCTTTCTTTTTCCATCTGGTAATAAATGATGGGAAGTCCTGCAAGCAGTTGCAATACCTTTGGGAAGTTTGGTGCCTATAATTTGTTTCATATATATTACCCACTTGTAATTTGTTATGTTGACTGATGACTTGTTCAAAGACCTTTTAGGCTCAGCACTGACTCTAGCACTGCCAGGAACAGGCTAAACAGAATAAGGATTCACCTTGTCTCCTGTACAGGTATATTAGGTAATCCCAATCTTGTTTATAAATCCAGGGTAAAGAAAGATACCTGCAGATGTCATCATGGCTAGGGTTCATGAACGAAGATTTGAGAAGGGCTCTACCCACAATTGTTACAGGCACGCTGGTGGCTAAAAAGGCCAATACGAGATAGACATGTCCGGTTGCAAAAGGCACAGCAGAAAGACTCCTTAGGTGGAATATTCTGCAAGACACGATTCTTTCTGCGTTGTCTTTTCTCCTCAAGGGTGATCCTGCGTGCTTTCTCAAAAGAAGCAGCAGCATTATAGATGGTGTGTCTCCAGACCTCCCAATTGGAGGCCAGAGTAGACCAGTTATGTTGATCAACATGGCCAAGGCTGAGATGTTGTTTCAGGGAGTCCTTGTATCTTCTCTTCAGGGCTCCTCTCTTGTGGCAGCCGGTGGCACGTTCACCACAGAGCAAGATCTTAGGGAGGCGGTGGTCCTTCATCCTTGAGACACCTGCAGATGTATCCTATAGGGAATGAGACCAATACCTTGACTACCTCCAACTGGGTAGCAGTACTTTGTATTCTCAGGGTTTGTTCCATGCCTAGACTGAGAGAATTACTGTGCTAGTTTTGGTCCCTGGAGGTGTTCAAGGACAGAGTGGATTGGGCTTTGAGCAACCTGGTCTAGGGGAAGGTGTCCACTAGTCCACAGCAAGGGGGTTGGGACTAAATGATCTTTAAGGTCCCTTCCAACACAAACCATTCTATGATTCTATGATATGTTTATGTTTGATAACTAAACCAAATATGAGACAAATAATTCTTGTTTTTAATTTTTCCATGACTTTGCATTTGGAATTTCATCATCAGTAGATAAGGACAATTTCTTTATGGTAAAAAAAAAAGGTCTTAATAATGCAGTGGTCAAGAAGAGCTTTATATCATGAAATATCATGATATTTATATCATGAGCTCACTTCCCATCAATTTTTCCTTGAGGCATCTAACTTTCATATAGCACTTTACAAGATTTATCCCAGATCTGTCTCTATTGAAATCAATCTCATGCTATTTTTATTCTATTGGTGGTTTCATTGTAAATGGAAACTACCAGCAAATTCTGATGTACAATTACAGTGCTGGTTTACCTATATGCAGAAAAGGACCTATTCTGCCTTTAAACTCGTAAATGAAAGCTGAGGTACAATTGTTTTTCTTGGCTGGACATTTGGTTACTAGTTCAGGCTGCACAGCATAAAGCCTGTTTGTTTAAGACTCATAGGAGAGCAGAGGTCAAAAAGGAAAGCCAATAATTCATTTACATAAAAAAAAAAATCCTTAAAAGTTTAGACTAATTGTTATGACAGATCAGGTTTTGAAAAAAAGAAACAAAACCTGTTTTGTAACTTACAAACCAAAAGTCATCAGGAAATTCCAGTTCCACAGATGTTCTACCATTACCTTAAGGGTCACTATTTGCTTTAACTTCCCTGGCTTTAAAAAGGCTGTAGTAGCTCTTTACTTTTATTGGCCAATTTACATTTAACTTTTTGAGAGCAGTGGGGAAATCCTAAGGAAATGGGTATACATTCTTTAATATTTTATTGATTTAATTTCTTACAGAGCACCCTTTCTGGGATAATTTTTTTCTGTTTTAAATTACTCAGATATATATTCTTGTGGCAATGAATTTGCTTTAATGATAAACTCAATCTCAGTGCTAGCCATCTGTAATAGGTCATTTCACTCCTTAGTGACTTCACTGACTTCAGTTAGTGTTTCTGAATGCTGCTAAACATGCTGACTGCAAAAAAACAACTGGATATTTGGATTTAGCCAGGTGTTAAATTTCAAACCACTTTGTTACTTTACTGTCCTGATTACAAGCTAGCTCTTTTTCTGTATAAAAAGGGAAAAAAACCAAACCAAACCAAAACAAAACAAAACATCCCAAATGGTCACTCAACAGTAGCACTTCAGCCACAAACCCACTAAATTGGTGGTGACTGGTGAAAGGTTGGACTCAATGATCTTGGAAGTCTTTTCCAACCTAAATGATTCTGTGATTCTGTGAAATGACCCCTGATTATCCAACCCTCTCCAGCTGTCCAGAAAGCTGCGGGGCCATGGCACAGATCTGCCTGCTCTGAGGCTCATTCCAGCCTTTCTGCTGCTGCCATTGCCACATCTCTTCCCGCTCCATCCTCTGCAGGAACAGCAAGCCCAGCTGAGGGCAGTGGCACTGGTGATGCCAGCAACAGCAGAGCTGAGGATCAGAGCAGCAGCAGGGGTGCCCAGAAAGGAATAAAACTGAAGCTAAGTGTGAAATTAATTGCACACAACACAAAATATTAAAATACTGGTTTCAAATATACTTGTTTATAGCAAATGCAAATATTTCTGTCACAACTATAGTAAAACAGAGACAATCATTGTGCCCTTCAAGGACAGGGATGTGTCATGAACCACCCAGTTGTCTTAGTCACTTGCTGACACACTGGGGTAGCTGAGGTTTTCTGTATCTAGATTTGAAACTTTCTTTCATAGATTTCCTAAAAATTGGAACTATGTCTCTGCAGATGCTTTCCCGGGTACTTTATTTTACTTTTAGGTCTAAGCCCTAGGCTGCCCATTATTTTGTCAGCTCAATTCTCAATGAACTGTTACTGCCCAGAGGAAAAATATGGTTTTATTATGTATTATTTTCCCTGTAAGGGATTAGTCAAAGTGAAGATGGTTAGCAATTGTATCCTTTTTAACCATTTTGGCACCCCATCCAGTTGTACTTATATCCAGCACCGTGTCATGCTGGGCTGTTCTGGGCACAGCATCACAAACATTTGCCACATGCTGTGATTGTGAACCCTTCAAGGAAACAGGAGAGGCAAACTGAGAGGCACTACTGTTTGGATGCAGGAAATACTACTTAGCCAACTTTCTGCTCTGGTTGTGGTGGAATACAAGTTCTCCATGTCCCATCCCCTCAGGATGCAAAACAACCACTCCAGTGCCTGAATTAGACCAGGTTAGCTTCAGGAAATGTTTATCACATTGAGCAGTGAATTCCTGTTATTGTTTCTTGTCTGTTTTCATGGAATAGATCGGCTTCTACATCTTTCCCTGTAAATATGTCTAACATTTGTAAATACCTCGGCTCTCCCAAGTTTAAGACTCTAACCCAGACAGATCACTTCTGTATCCATCTGAAGGGAATTCACTGATGTAAAGGGTGTCTCAACTGACTGTGACGTGATCCTAAAGTCACTTCTGTTCACTTCAATCTGGAAATGAGGATTCAAAGCAAAATAATTATACAGGCCTGACTACAATGACACACATTTTCCTTCTGTCTAAAGGAATGTGAACAGTAGTTAAACTGGAGAAAAATAACTGTTCTGTTGAAAAGTTATGAGCACATACCTGTGGAAACTTTCAAGAGATTAATAAATAAGACCATCTGAGTGAAAGAGGCTTTTATTCTCAGCTTGAGACTGCAGTGGGTGAAACTGATACATAGCCAGATTAATATCAGGCACTCTCAGCAGACCTGAACTCTCTCATTCAGTAGCAGTTACTCCTGTTCTGAAGTAAAAGGTTTAGCTAAGCTGTGATTAATATTGTATATTGATTTGGTGTGAGCACAGTGAAAAAGAATTTTGAAAGTAATTATATCTGCCAATTTGAAGAACTACTTTCCACATTTGATAAACAGAACAGCAAACAGAAGACAGGAAGTCTCTGAAAAGAAAACTGGTTCACATGTGTGGAAATGTATGTATACTGAGAATGTCTGGGGGCAGGTACTGAGATAAGTAAGCCAGCTGAGGTTGCCTTTATGCTCCTGAGCAGCAGCCATCAGTGGGCTCACCCTCCTGCCACAGCCTCCAAGTCAGTGCACTTACCTTTTAAAATATTGCTGGTTCTTAAAAACAAATTTATAGCACATCATAATGTGAGGATATAAATACCTTGGCAACACATGGTATCTTTCCTGAGAAAATCTGTGTGGCTGCTCTTACACTGGTTAGTACTTACCAAAAAAATCATCTAGGAATGCAAAGAAACCTGAGCTTAGATTTTTTAATTCTATGATGACCCTACTGATCTTACCCTCTGATTATAGCAAAGAACAAAAGCACAGATACAACCTTCTGAAATTTTTACACTGAAATCCATGCAGATACATTTAACCTTCAAAAGGTGTTAGCTGACCATTTCAACACTATTGAAATTAAATTCATGACCAGTGTGCTCACAGATTAAATTTCACGCATTATTTGATCCAAGTCACAAAAAAGAAAGAAGCAGAACCACAAATGTAATCAATGTGTCACGTGAAGCAACACTTCATCCTAGCATTCATACAGAGAGCTTCTGCTCACCAATGTAAGTGTTCACATTTGAGGAAATGAGAGAGGTTAGCTGGTTGTGTTCAACTGCACACATTTGCATTGACTCATTCTGGAAAGTTTTTGTCAAGATGAGTATCCACGTATTAACTTGTACTACTTATCAGGGTACTCCCCACCTACCTGCAGTAGGGATGCTAATAAAACACTTTGGTCTACTAAAAATAATAATTGTTAGTAGACCAGCTCCTCCTGGTCTTTGAAATGGAAGATTGTTAATAAAAATAATGAGTGAATTGTTAGGGGATTGCAGTAGGACTTGAAAAAAAACCATAAAAATAACAAAATGATTCACCTTTTGGCTAAAGGAGTCTGAGTTCACCGTTCCAGTTAAGCAATCTCTTCTTAAAAAATGCCAAAATAAGTATTCAGATTAGAAAGCAATTTCAAATACATTATTTTTGTTTATCCAGACTACATTTAATCTGGTGCTAAGCACAAGTTGTGTTACTTAAGTCATCTTTGCTCCTAGATGTAAGCAATGAGTGTTCAGGACTTACCATGGTGTTGTGCTGGCAAGCACCAAAGGCAGGTAGCCAGTACTGCTGCTTATAAATGTAGTAAAGCATGTGAATGAGTATATTGCTAAGAAAGCTATTACAAGGATTACAAGGTTTTTTTATTACATCCTTCCATTCCTTGGCTTTACTTTCTACCTGAACCTTCCCTCCTACATTGTCAAAATGTTACCTTAAGGAAAAGAGGAGGATGATACCATCCTTCTGAAGGTCTGAGAGTGAGGCAAGGGGACAGGCATTCTAGTTTGTATGGTCTTGTAAGATTTTCTTTGTATTTGTAAGGTCTTGGCTTAAGCTGTGCTATTCCACTTGCTATAGCACTGGAATAGCTACAGGCCTACTTAACACACAAAGATCTTTTAAGAATAATACACCTAATGTTTATCAAACACTGAGATATTCACAGGCTGAGTCATGCCAATGGGTTTGGCGATCTATTTCCCCAAACCTTCCTCTTCCCAGAAGTAAAAAAATAAACCATGAAAGGACATTTAATAGAAAAGGTAAGGAAGTAAAAGTGAAGGTAATACACAGAATAATTGGAAAACTATGTAGCCAGTATTGAAATGTTGAGAGTTCTGAAACTGAAAAAGGTCTCAATGGTGAAGTGCGGTAAAATTTGCAACCAGACTTTTCCTGTGGGATTTATATAGTTGTAGAAATTGAGCCAAATGAATATGAATTCAGCAGTGTTGTCAGTAGCTACCACAGATTTGTTACTTGATATATTTTCCCACCTCACGATGCCTGCTTGTCCCAGAGAGAAACACTGTTCAGCAAACTGCAAACCTGGAGGAGCTTGGTTAGTTTTATTAAAACTATTTCCTGAGCTAAATACAAGAGCTGATATATACTAGATAACCTTTCAAATGAAGTTGTGTAAGAAAGCCTCATAATTAAGTCTTGCATTAATACTTTCATTATGGAGCAGACTATTCCTGTATCATTCAGGCCAGTCCAGAACTAGTTCTATCTGTTAGCAGTTTTCTCCTTAAGGAGCTTTGCAATAACCTAATACTACAATGCTCCTTAAGGAGAAAACTAGAAACTAGTCTTTCCTAGATTTCACTACAGTTATGGTAGACTGTTCCATTGTTAATAGAATAGCCAGCAAATGTAGGTATGTAAGTGTACTGGCCCTACACTGGTATTTTACCAATGCAAATAGTTACAACCTATTACACACACTCTCAGAAATGCGAGAACAGAGGGGAAGAGAGGACTAGAGGAAAGCTCAGGGAGGGGTGTGCAGTGAGGCAGCAGCAGCCAGGCTGTGTATAGCCAGAGGTAGGAGTGGATCTGGCAACTGGTAAAGAGGTGATGTTGCTCTGAGCAACAGCCTCCCCGCAGGCTACTTGGGAAGCAGAAATAGCCCAAGCCTGGCTTATGTGAACCAGCGGTGAAAGGAAGGCATTTGCTGCCTGCAAGCTGTGAGCAGAGTAAGTGAGGTTTCTGTGTCTGAGCCACTGCAGGGTCTTAAAGGCCAATTCTTTCAAGAACAGAAAAAAAATTATGTCTTTATACGTGTATTTAACTTTAAACTGTGATCTGACTATAAGGAAAGAAGCTACCAGCAGATAGGCATGGTCAGGTTTTCATTTTTCTCATCAGTATACTCTGGAAAATCTCAGCTTTTCAACCTGCATCACCAAATGACTAATCTGTATTTTTGACTAACCACATGCACCCAGTTTCTAATTCTTGAGTGATCTTTGGACAGCTGACAGAAATGAATGTCTGCTAATGACTGCAGCAGTTCATGACCAGTACTTCCACTTGTGTTTCCCAAGCAGAGGCACTGAACAGGCACCTATGTAATTTCCATGTTGTAGAAGTTACATAGTTACTCCTATGTAACTGTGTAACTTCTACATGTTCAAAAGGAGGTGCAATCAAACTCTGTTCAACTTTTTGGATAGAGCTTAATAAACATAAAAAAAAAAATAATGGAGACTCACAGAATTTTAAACTTATTCAAATCAATACTGAATTTAGGAAGGATGTTTAAATAATCTCGGGTTTCCTTTTCTAAATCCACTAAAAATGTTTTCTGGTTCACCTCCTTTTTTATGAAGTTATTAGACTTGTTTCCTCTCTTCTCCTCTTTCTTCTCTAACAGCTGTTGTCAGGGCTACTTGTGTTGACTTCCTTATTTGCGTTTCTTTAATGAAGACAAAATCACCAGGCACCCAAACAAAGTCTTAGGTGAAAGCAACACAATATTAATCAAGACTTTCTCTCTCACACACTTGCACATCTCTATCTGCCTTCAGCTGAGCAGTTTTAATCTACTGGACTAAGAACTACTCCATTTGATCATAAACCTTACCAACCATACATGGAGAGACTTGTCTACCAGATAAGTGGGCCAGCTCCAACACCAGTTCTTCCTATTATTTAGGACTCAACTTTTCCATACAGTAAGCTCAAAACTTGGTTTATTTATTGAGGTCCCCAAAGTGAAAAAAAAATATCCTCCAACAAATCTTTGAGGTTTTATTGCCCCTCTATCAATAGTATATAATGAAAGTGAAAGAATATATGTAGTAGTGAAGGTATTAATCATTATATTTTACTTTACCTATTTGAATATTCTTAATCCCTGTGCATGCAGAGAACATCCCTCATATAGACTTTGGATCCTCCACAATATTAAGTACAATATACCTGATTTTAGAAAGACATTTAGCTAAAATACATGGTATAAAAGAATTCTGAAGGGATAGGAACAATAATGATAACATGTTCCTGCCCTGGGTCACAGGCTGCAGCTCACCTTCTGGGTTAGGAGGCCACCCAGTATAGTTCAGGAGTGTATGGGCACATGGAAGGCCAGAAGAGCCTGAGGAAAATATCAAGGAATATTCTCTCATTTCCCCTCACCAGTAACTCTGAAGGGCTGTCACACATTTGCTCTGCCATGCATGCCACATGGATTAGTGGCATGACAACAACTTCGTTGAACCAGTTGCCAGTATATGGGGTAGGTTCCTTACAGCCTCCATGACAGGAAGAGAAATCCCAGAAATCATGGAGGCAGGCCGTGAGCACTTGCAGCAGCTTGGTGGCCTCCATGCTTCTCCTCCTGTGGGAAGGAGGGAAGTGCTGGAACCAGTTGGGCACTTCATGGACTTCAGATCAGGATGCATGGAAGTGCAAAGTAACTAAAATAGGTAGCCCCTCCAAATATTGTTTCCCTATTAATTTACAAAATCTGCCCACAATTCACACTAAAAATAAATAAGGAAAAAAAAAAAGGCAGCAAGTAGCAGTTAGATGTTGTGTTTTCAGATGGTGAATTATCACTGAAATAAAGTTAGAACTAAAACCACTGCATTTTTGCAGTATACCTAAAGAGATTTATAGATTTATCCTGTTGGTCATAAAAATATTTGTACCCCTGGAACACCTAACTTGATATCCAGCACAGCATCAGGCAGAGCAAAAGCTGCAGATTTTAAAGCTTGAATGCAACATAATCTTTTTCAGCTCTGGCTGTGGTCATATGTTTATTCATCTATACAGATGTGCATACATATATATATATATACATGTACCAGATGCAACATGTCATGGCATATCATGTCTGTACACCTAGCTGAGTTGTCACCGCTGTTTCACAGTGAGCTAGTCCAGGAGCTTCAGGCCACTAAAGATCCTAAGAAACCTTGTGCTCTCCTTGAGATTCCCACTGCACCACATTCCTATTTCAAGAGAAGGCACTTAACAAAATAGTGATGTTTGAATTAGAAATCTGAAAAGACTAAGCCTTTTATCAACAGTAATTATTCATTTGAAGTTGGCATAAAGTTAGGAAGCTTATAAATAGAAAAAGTGCTAGGAAGTAAAAACACCTAGTATGGAGCAGTCTTAGTAAACAAACAAAAAAACAAACAACTTATCAAGCTAAACAAGCCAGATGGAAAAAGAAATCAAGAGTAAGCAATTATGGATAAAAACCAGTGTCTCTTCTGGATTCTGTTCAGCATTCACAAAAAAAAAAAAAAAAAAACACATTCCTGCCCTCATCCTGCTCTCTTTCCTGTGCTGTTTCTGCGCACAAGAGAGGGGAATGGAGCACCAGCTTTGCAGAAACGTGCAGCAGTTGAAATCACAGTGGAAAATGAGAAGGGTGTCTAGACAGCGACAAGAAGGTGATTCTGAGGGGACTTTGCCCTGCTTTGTCCCTGTCTGGTTTGGCACAATGGAGTGCTTTTTTTCCCCCCCACCCCCAGGACTTGTTAGACCTGGAAAATGAGTTAACAAAACTGGTGACAACATTGTGTGGGTTCATTACACTAGTCTCATGCTTTTTTGCTCACTTCACATTCTGGTAATTACAAAAACACTCCACAGCAGTACTGAACCTGCCTGACAATCCTCCCATTAACTGAAAATGTCACAACACCAATAGCATTTAGATCAGTGTCTAGCTGATCACTGCTCTGTGTATGGCAGAACAGGCGCCTAAATTCAGGTTTAGCAGGCTAAATTATGCTTATTAACAGCAGCCTGAGTTTGATCTGGTGTACTGGTTTTGGCTGGGATACAAGTTAATTTTTCTCATAGTAGCTTGTATGGTGCTGTTTTTGATTTGTGACCAAAACAATGTTGATAGCACACAAATCATAGAATCATAGAATGGCCTGGGTTGGAAGGGACCTGCAAGATCATCTAGTTCCAATCCCTCTGTCAAGGACAGGGACACCATCCACTAGACCAGGTTGCTCAGAGCTCCATCCAACCTGCCCTTAAACACTCCCACGGGGCATCAACAGCTTCTTTGGTCAACCTGTCGCAATGTCTCACCACCCTCACAGTAATGAATTTTTTAGTTATTGCTAAGCAGCACTTACACATAGTCAAGGAACCTTCTGTTTCTCACCCCACTCCACCAGAGAGTGGGCTGTGAGTGCACAAGACATGGGAGGGGACACAGCCAGGACAGCTGAATCCAACTGACCACAGGAATATCCCAGATCATATGGCATCATGGTCAGCATATAAATCTGGCGAGAAGAAGGAGGAAGGGGGTGTAATGTTTTTGTTCACAGTTTTTGTCTTCCCAAGTCACTGTTAGGCGTGATGGAGCTCTCCTTTCCTGGGGATGGCTGAACACCTCCCTGCCTATGGGGAAGGGTGTATGAATTCCTTGTTTTACTTTGCTTGGATGTGTGGCTTTTGATTTACCTATTAAACTGTCCTTATCTCAACCCACAAGTTTTCTCATTTTTACCCTTCCAAATCCAGCTGTGAGAAGTGAGCGAGTGAAAGAATGTGGCAGGACTCAGCTGCCTATGGGGGTTAACCCACAACATCTGTGAGATGCGTAAGGAAAGCAGAAAGCTCCAATGGAAGCTGCAAATGAAGAGACAATTCTTACAGGTACTGTGAGTCACAGCCTGACAGACAGAATAGAGATTCCAAATATCCAACTGCTGAAAATTGGACAAAATATTATTTGAAAGGAAATTTTTCCAAAGAAAATTGTTTCCAGAGAAAATAGCAGCAGCCAGAATCTATGAATCTTTCCTTCTGGGAGTACAATGATCATCTGGATAGCATAACTTCATCGGCAGACCAGGTTTTGGGACTTGTGTGTTTAGTAAACATGATCATATCAGTGATGGAATTCCACCAAAGCCAGCTCTTCTAGTTAAAGAGTATCAGACCAGCTTTAATGGATCAGCAAGGTCTAATTTTGCTGCTTTATCCCCAAATCTGTGCAATGTTAAATTCAATTGCTTTCACCATACTGGTTTTCTTTCATCTTCCACTGGTAATGCAGTAGGAAGTGAGTCAATGGACAACTTGAGGTCTTTTATTGCTATATACATCTATACCATCATTTACCACTGAGACACCTTCAAGAGATGGCAGCTTCTCCACTGAGCACTGCTGTTGACCCACTAAGTAGCACAGGAATTCTCTTCTGAGGCAATTAGTTTTGAGAGGTTTGTATGTTTGTTCCCTTCCCTTCCCTTCCCTTCCCTTCCCTTCCCTTCCCTTCCCTTCCCTTCCCTTCCCTTCCCTTCCCTTCCCTTCCCTTCCTTCCCTTCCCTTCCCTTCCCTTCCCTTCCCTTCCCTTCCCTTCCCTTCCCTTCCCTTCCCTTCCCTTCCCTTCCCTTCCCTTCCCTTCCCTTCCCTTCCCTTCCCTTCCCTTCCCTTCCCTTCCCTTCCCTTCCCAAACCTTCCCTTCCCTTCCCTTCCCTTCCCTTCCCTTCCCTTCCCTTCCCTTCCCTTCCCTTCCCTTCCCTTCCCAAACCTTCCCTTCCCTTCCCTTCCCTTCCCTTCCCTTCCCTTCCCTTCCCTTCCCTTCCCAAACCTTCCCTTCCCTTCCCTTCCCAAACCTTCCCTTCCCTTCCCTTCCCAAACCTTCCCAAACCTTCCCTTCCCTTCCCTTCCCTTCCCTTCCCTTCCCTTCCCTTCCCTTCCCTTCCCTTCCCTTCCCTTCCCTTCCCTTCCCTTCCCTTCCCTTCCCTTCCCTTCCCTTCCCTTCCCAAACCTTCCCTTCCCTTCCCTTCCCTTCCCTTCCCTTCCCTTCCCTTCCCTTCCCTTCCCTTCCCAAACCTTCCCTTCCCTTCCCTTCCCTTCCCTTCCCTTCCCTTCCCTTCCCTTCCCTTCCCTTCCCTTCCCTTCCCTTCCCTTCCCTTCCCTTCCCTTCCCTTCCCTTCCCTTCCCTTCCCTTCCCTTCCCTTCCCTTCCCTTCCCTTCCCTTCCCTTCCCTTCCCAAACCTTCCCTTCCCTTCCCTTCCCTTCCCAAACCTTCCCTTCCCTTCCCTTCCCAAACCTTCCCTTCCCTTCCCTTCCCTTCCCAAACCTTCCCTTCCCGAACCTTCCCTTCCCAAACCTTCCCTTCCCAAACCTTCCCTTCCCTTCCCTTCCCAAACCTTCCCAAACCTTCCCTTCCCTTCCCAAACCTTCCCTTCCCTTCCCTTCCCTTCCCTTCCCTTCCCTTCCCTTCCCTTCCCTTCCCTTCCCTTCCCTTCCCTTCCCTTCCCTTCCTTCCCTTCCCTTCCCTTCCCTTCCCTTCCCTTCCCTTCCCTTCCCTTCCCAAACCTTCCCTTCCCTTCCCAAACCTTCCCAAACCTTCCCTTCCCTTCCCTTCCCAAACCTTCCCTTCCCTTCCCAAACCTTCCCTTCCCGAACCTTCCCTTCCCTTCCCAAACCTTCCCTTCCCTTCCCTTCCCTTCCCTTCCCTTCCCTTCCCTTCCCTTCCCTTCCCTTCCCTTCCCTTCCCTTCCCTTCCCTTCCCTTCCCTTCCCTTCCCTTCCCTCCCTTCCCTTCCCTTCCCTTCCCTTCCCTTCCCAAACCTTCCCTTCCCTTCCCTTCCCTTCCCTTCCCTTCCCTTCCCTTCCCTTCCCTTCCCTTCCCTTCCCTTCCCTTCCCTTCCCTTCCCTTCCCTTCCCTTCCCAAACCTTCCCTTCCCTTCCCTTCCCTTCCCTTCCCTTCCCTTCCCTTCCCTTCCCTTCCCTTACCTTCCCTTCCCTTCCCTTCCCTTCCCAAACCTTCCCTTCCCTTCCCTTCCCTTCCCTTCCCAAACCTTCCCTTCCCTTCCCTTCCCTTCCCTTCCCTTCCCAAACCTTCCCAAACCTTCCCAACCTTCCCAAACCTTCCCAAACCTTCCCAAACCTTCCCAAACCTTCCCTTCCCTTCCCTTCCCTTCCCAAACCTTCCCTTCCCTTCCCAAACCTTCCCTTCCCTTCCCTTCCCTTCCCTTCCCAAACCTTCCCAAACCTTCCCTTCCCAAACCTTCCCTTCCCAAACCTTCCCAAACCTTCCCTTCCCAAACCTTCCCAAACCTGCCCAAACCTTCCCAAACCTTCCCAAACCTTCCCAAACCTTCCCTTCCCAAACCTTCCCTTCCCTTCCCTTCCCTTCCCAAACCTTCCCTTCCCTTCCCTTCCCAACCTTCCCTTCCCTTCCCTTCCCTTCCCAAACCTTCCCTTCCCTTCCCTTCCCTTCCCTTCCCTTCCCTTCCCTTCCCAAACCTTCCCTTCCCTTCCCTTCCCTTCCCTTCCCTTCCCTTCCCTTCCCTTCCCTTCCCTTCCTTCCCTTCCCTTCCCTTCCCTTCCCTTCCCTTCCCTTCCCTTCCCTTCCCTTCCCTTCCCTTCCCAAACCTTCCCTTCCCTTCCCTTCCCTTCCCTTCCCTTCCCAAACCTTCCCTTCCCTTCCCAAACCTTCCCAAACCTTCCCTTCCCTTCCCAAACCTTCCCTTCCCTTCCCTTCCCTTCCCTTCCCAAACCTTCCCTTCCCAAACCTTCCCTTCCCAAACCTTCCCTTCCCAAACCTTCCCTTCCCAAACCTTCCCTTCCCTTCCCAAACCTTCCCTTCCCTTCCCTTCCCTTCCCTTCCCTTCCCTTCCCTTCCCTTCCCTTCCCTTCCCTTCCCTTCCCTTCCCTTCCCTTCCCTTCCCTTCCCTTCCCTTCCCTTCCCTTCCCTTCCCTTCCCTTCCCTTCCCTTCCCTTCCCTTCCCTTCCCTTCCCTTCCCTTCCCAAACCTTCCCTTCCCTTCCCTTCCCTTCCCTTCCCTTCCCTTCCCTTCCCTTCCCAAACCTTCCCAAACCTTCCCTTCCCAAACCTTCCCAAACCTTCCCTTCCCTTCCCTTCCCTTCCCTTCCCTTCCCAAACCTTCCCTTCCCAAACCTTCCCTTCCCTTCCCTTCCCTTCCCAAACCTTCCCTTCCCTTCCCTTCCCTTCCCTTCCCTTCCCTTCCCGAACCTTCCCTTCCCTTCCCTTCCCTTCCCTTCCCAAACCTTCCCTTCCCTTCCCTTCCCTTCCCTTCCCTTCCCTTCCCTTCCCTTCCCTTCCCTTCCCTTCCCTTCCCTTCCCTTCCCTTCCCTTCCCTTCCCTTCCCTTCCCTTCCCTTCCCTTCCCTTCCCTTCCCTTCCCTTCCCGAACCTTCCCTTCCCTTCCCTTCCCTTCCCTTCCCTTCCTTCCCTTCCCTTCCCTTCCCTTCCCTTCCCTTCCCTTCCCTTCCCTTCCCTTCCCAAACCTTCCCAAACCTTCCCAAACCTTCCCTTCCCTTCCCTTCCCAAACCTTCCCTTCCCAAACCTTCCCTTCCCAAACCTTCCCTTCCCAAACCTTCCCTTCCCTTCCCGAACCTTCCCAAACCTTCCCTTCCCAAACCTTCCCTTCCCTTCCCTTCCCTTCCCAAACCTTCCCTTCCCGAACCTTCCCTTCCCTTCCCTTCCCTTCCCTTCCCTTCCCTTCCCTTCCCTTCCCTTCCCAAACCTTCCCTTCCCAAACCTTCCCTTCCCTTCCCTTCCCTTCCCTTCCCTTCCCTTCCCTTCCCGAACCTTCCCTTCCCTTCCCTTCCCGAACCTTCCCTTCCCTTCCCTTCCCAAACCTTCCCAAACCTTCCCTTCCCTTCCCTTCCCTTCCCTTCCCTTCCCTTCCCTTCCCTTCCCTTCCCTTCCCTTCCCTTCCCTTCCCTTCCCTTCCCTTCCCTTCCCTTCCCTTCCCAAACCTTCCCTTCCCTTCCCTTCCCTTCCCTTCCCTTCCCTTCCCTTCCCTTCCCTTCCCTTCCCTTCCCTTCCCTTCCCAAACCTTCCCTTCCCTTCCCTTCCCTTCCCTTCCCTTCCCTTCCCTTCCCTTCCCGAACCTTCCCTTCCCTTCCCTTCCCTTCCCTTCCCTTCCCTTCCCTTCCCTTCCCTTCCCTTCCCTTCCCTTCCCTTCCCTTCCCTTCCCTTCCCTTCCCTTCCCAAACCTTCCCTTCCCTTCCCAAACCTTCCCTTCCCAAACCTTCCCTTCCCTTCCCTTCCCTTCCCAAACCTTCCCTTCCCTTCCCAAACCTTCCCTTCCCTTCCCTTCCCTTCCCTTCCCAAACCTTCCCTTCCCTTCCCTTCCCTTCCCAAACCTTCCCTTCCCTTCCCTTCCCAAACCTTCCCTTCCCTTCCCTTCCCTTCCCTTCCCTTCCCTTCCCTTCCCTTCCCTTCCCTTCCCTTCCCTTCCCTTCCCTTCCCTTCCCTTCCCTTCCTTCCCTTCCCTTCCCAAACCTTCCCTTCCCTTCCCAAACCTTCCCTTCCCTTCCCTTCCCAAACCTTCCCTTCCCTTCCCTTCCCAAACCTTCCCGAACCTTCCCTTCCCAAACCTTCCCTTCCCTTCCCTTCCCTTCCCAAACCTTCCCAAACCTTCCCTTCCCTTCCCAAACCTTCCCTTCCCAAACCTTCCCTTCCCTTCCCAAACCTTCCCTTCCCAAACCTTCCCTTCCCTTCCCTTCCCTTCCCTTCCCAAACCTTCCCTTCCCTTCCCTTCCCTTCCCTTCCCTTCCCTTCCCTTCCCTTCCCTTCCCTTCCCTTCCCTTCCCTTCCCTTCCCTTCCCTTCCCTTCCCTTCCCTTCCCTTCCCTTCCCTTCCCTTCCCTTCCCTTCCCTTCCCAAACCTTCCCTTCCCTTCCCTTCCCAAACCTTCCCTTCCCTTCCCTTCCCTTCCCTTCCCTTCCCTTCCCTTCCCTTCCCTTCCCAAACCTTCCCTTCCCTTCCCAAACCTTCCCTTCCCTTCCCTTCCCAAACCTTCCCTTCCCTTCCCTTCCCTTCCCTTCCCTTCCCAAACCTTCCCTTCCCTTCCCAAACCTTCCCAAACCTTCCCTTCCCTTCCCTTCCCAAACCTTCCCTTCCCTTCCCTTCCCTTACCTTCCCTTCCCTTCCCTTCCCTTCCCTTCCCTTCCCTTCCCTTCCCTTCCCTTCCCAAACCTTCCCTTCCCAAACCTTCCCTTCCCTTCCCTTCCCTTCCCTTCCCTTCCCTTCCCTTCCCTTCCCTTCCCTTCCTTCCCTTCCCTTCCCTTCCCTTCCCTTCCCTTCCCTTCCCAAACCTTCCCTTCCCTTCCCTTCCCTTCCCTTCCCTTCCCTTCCCTTCCCTTCCCTTCCCTTCCCTTCCCAAACCTTCCCTTCCCTTCCCTTCCCTTCCCTTCCTTCCCTTCCCTTCCCTTCCCAAACCTTCCCAAACCTTCCCAAACCTTCCCAAACCTTCCCAAACCTTCCCAAACCTTCCCAAACCTTCCCTTCCCAAACCTTCCCAAACCTTCCCAAACCTTCCCAAACCTTCCCAAACCTTCCCTTCCCTTCCCTTCCCAAACCTTCCCTTCCCTTCCCTTCCCAAACCTTCCCAAACCTTCCCAAACCTTCCCTTCCCTTCCCTTCCCTTCCCGAACCTTCCCTTCCCTTCCCTTCCCGAACCTTCCCTTACCTTCCCTTCCCTTCCCTTCCCTTCCCTTCCCTTCCCTTCCCAAACCTTCCCTTCCCTTCCCAAACCTTCCCTTCCCTTCCCTTCCCTTCCCAAACCTTCCCTTCCCTTCCCTTCCCTTCCCTTCCCTTCCCTTCCCTTCCCAAACCTTCCCTTCCCTTCCCAAACCTTCCCAAACCTTCCCAAACCTTCCCTTCCCTTCCCGAACCTTCCCTTCCCGAACCTTCCCTTCCCTTCCCTTCCCTTCCCTTCCCTTCCCTTCCCTTCCCTTCCCTTCCCAAACCTTCCCAAACCTTCCCTTCCCAAACCTTCCCTTCCCAACCTTCCCTTCCCTTCCCTTCCCAAACCTTCCCTTCCCTTCCCTTCCCAAACCTTCCCAAACCTTCCCAAACCTTCCCTTCCCTTCCCTTCCCTTCCCAAACCTTCCCTTCCCTTCCCTTCCCTTCCCTTCCTTCCCTTCCCTTCCCTTCCCTTCCCTTCCCTTCCCTTCCCTTCCCTTCCCTTCCCTTCCCTTCCCTTCCCTTCCCTTCCCTTCCCAAACCTTCCCTTCCCAAACCTTCCCTTCCCTTCCCTTCCCTTCCCTTCCCAAACCTTCCCTTCCCAAACCTTCCCTTCCCAAACCTTCCCAAACCTTCCCTTCCCTTCCCTTCCCTTCCCTTCCCTTCCCTTCCCAAACCGTCCCTTCCCAAACCTTCCCTTCCCAAAACCTTCCCTTCCCAAACCTTCCCTTCCCAAACCTTCCTTCCCAACCTTCCAACCTTCCCTTCCCTTCCCAAACCTTCCCAAACCTTCCCTTCCCTTCCCTAACCTTCCCTTCCCTTCCCTTCCCTTCCCTTCCCAAACCTTCCCTTCCCTTCCCTTCCCAAACCTTCCTTCCCCTTCCCTTCCCTTCCCTTCCCTTCCCTTCCCTTCCCTTCCCTTCCCTTCCCAAACCTTCCCTTCCCTTCCCTTCCCTTCCTTCCCTTCCCTTCCCAAACCTTCCCTTCCCAAACCTTCCCTTCCCTTCCCTTCCCAAACCTTCCCTTCCCTTCCCTTCCCTTCCCTTCCCAAACCTTCCCAACCTTCCCAAACCTTCCCAAACCTTCCCAAACCTTCCCTTCCCGAACCTTCCCGAACCTTCCCTTCCCTTCCCAACCTTCCCTTCCCTTCCCTTCCCTTCCCTTCCCAAACCTTCCCTTCCCTTCCCTTCCCTTCCCTTCCCTTCCCTTCCCAAACCTTCCCTTCCCTTCCCTTCCCAAACCTTCCTTCCCTTCCCTTCCCAAACCTTCCCTTTCCCTTCCCTTCCCTTCCCAACCTTCCCAAACCTTCCCTTCCCTTCCCAAACCTTCCCTTCCCAAACCTTCCCAAACCTTCCCAAACCTTCCCTTCCCAAACCTTCCCTTCCCAAACCTTCCCTTCCCTTCCCAAACCTTCCCTTCCCTTCCCTTCCCAAACCTTCCCAACCTTCCCTTCCTTCCCTTCCCCTTCCCTTCCCAAACCTTCCCTTCCCAAACCTTCCCTTCCCTTCCCTTCCCAAACCTTCCCTTCCCTTCCCTTCCCTTCCCTTCCCTTCCCTTCCCTTCCCTTCCCTTCCCTTCCCTTCCCTTCCCTTCCCTTCCCAAACCTTCCCTTCCCTTCCCGTCCCGTTCCCAAACCTTCCCTTCCCTTCCCTTCCCTTCCCTTCCCAAACCTTCCCTTCCCAAACCTTCCCTTCCCTTCCCTTCCCTTCCCTTCCCTTCCCTTCCCTTCCCTTCCCTTCCCTTCCCTTCCCTTCCCTTCCCAAACCTTCCCTTCCCTTCCCTTCCCTTCCCATCCCTTCCCTTCCCTTCCCAAACCTTCCCTTCCCTTCCCTTCCCTTCCCAAACCTTCCCTTCCCTTCCCTTCCCTTCCCTTCCCTTCCCTTCCCTTCCCTTCCCTTCCCTTCCCAAACCTTCCCTTCCCTTCCCTTCCCTTCCCTTCCCAAACCTTCCCTTCCCTTCCCTTCCCAAACCTTCCCAAACCTTCCCTTCCCGAACCTTCCCGAACCTTCCCTTCCCTTCCCTTCCCTTCCCTTCCCTTCCCTTCCCTTCCCTTCCCTTCCCTTCCCAAACCTTCCCTTCCGTTCCCTTCCCTTCCCTTCCCTTCCCTTCCCTTCCCAAACCTTCCCAAACCTTCCCTTCCCGAACCTTCCCAAACCTTCCCTTCCCTTCCCTTCCCAAACCTTCCCAAACCTTACCTTCCCTTCCCAAACCTTCCCTTCCCTTCCCTTCCCTTCCCTTCCCAAACCTTCCCTTCCCTTCCCAAACCTTCCCTTCCCAAACCTTCCCTTCCCAAACCTTCCCTTCCCAAACCTTCCCAAACCTTCCCTTCCCAAACCTTCCCTTCCCAAACCTTCCCAAACCTTCCCTTCCCAAACCTTCCCAAACCTTCCCTTCCCAAACCTTCCCTTCCCAAACCTTCCCTTCCCAAACCTTCCCAAACCTTCCCAAACCTTTCCTTCCCAAACCTTCCCAAACTTTCCCAAACCTTCCCTTCCCTTCCCTTCCCAAACCTTCCCTTCCCAAACCTTCCCAAACCTTCCCAAACTTTCCCTTCCCAAACACCTTCCCTTCCCAAACCTTCCCTTCTCTTCTTGTTTTTTACATTGCATTTCTGGTCTCTGTTTATCCTCCTTGGCACAGTTCACCTCCTATTCTGTCATTTCTCTCCTACAGTTATTTTCCACTATGAAACACTTTGTTCCACATGCCCCTCCTATTGCATCTTGCTCTTTCTGTATTTAATTTGTTTCCTTATTTACACTTACATGATGTCTTCTGACTCAGGCTTATTCTGTGCAAGTCACTGAGAAATATGTAAAATTTAATTTTCTGAATTTATGCAACATTTCCCATTTTTTCATCTTTCTCTTCTATGATGTCTACACAAGGGCTGAGAGGGTTTTATTCTACACTGAGTGAAAACCAGATTAAGCCACTTATCTCCAGGGATTCCATCATTTCTTTAAATGAGGGGGAAAAAAGAACATTTGGAACAGAGCTCACGTGCTTCTTTCAAATAAAGGCTCCAGGCAAACAGGCCTGCTATGTTTCAGCAGCTCTCCCCAAGGAGAATCAGAATTTGGAAGAAGGCTGGAGCCTCAAGCAGAAAGATGCCTGTAACCCCACCTTCCCCCAGTCATTGGTCATTTCCCTGACCTGTCCTTCCTTCCCCTAGTTTTTCTTTCCCTGACTGATAATTTTAGCTGTGTTCCTTTTTTTTACATCATAAACCCCAAATCTCACATTAATATTCTTTCTGTTCCTTAGGTTGACTGTTTGATGCAACATTACTCATATTTCAAAGGGATGAAGACAGACATGAAATTTTACAGTTTCAATGGCTTAACATTGTCCTAAGAAAGCCAGTACTTTGTTTTCTGAGTCACTCTCTCACTGAGGCCTGCTTTACATACCAGGCCTCAGGGAGGAGCATGGCAAGTACTCTGTGGATTATTTTCCTACCATTGCTGGAGGCTGCTTTGCTTGCTGCCTATTGAAATACATAAAAGAGAGGCAAGCAGATAAGGTTTTGACATCTCTGATCTGAAGTTTCTTTTAACAAAACTGAATCTATTTTAGTAGTAAGTTATGACCTGGCTAAACAGATAATACTGGGAAGCAATTTTACGCTTTTTAATTTTTCACCTGAAATAAAGAAATAAATTTAATTCCTTTGAACAGTGAGCTTGACAATCCAATAGTTTTTCTGACAGACTAGATACTGTATGAGAGACACAGCACACTTTTTTTATCTGCAGTAGCCCACCACGGAGGTCACATCTCAAACACAAAAGAAACCTCCTTCTCTGGAGTCAGCATTTACTCCCAAGACTGTTCATAGATTACTAGCTAGAGTTAGGAGAGGCACATGGGTCTATTGGTCTCGAGGCACTTAAAAATCATTTAGAAATAGTACTATGCTGGATTCAAATTACTTGTTCATGATACAGAAATATTAGCTTCAAATGCCATTTCTTCTAACTTTATAATCCAAATATGACACATTACAGTGATAACAGAGTATGGTGCATTCTCACACCTAACATATTTCTGGATTTAAGACCAAAACCTTAGTTACTTAAAGAAGCGGCAGTATAAATTGACCCATTTGAAACAGACTTAGATTGGGATGTCAGTGGGCACAAGGTACCATGCAGGTGAGAGGACTGAAAGTCCACCAGGTCTGACTCCTTCCTTCACTGCAGTCAATAAAGTTGTTAATCTGCTCAGGATGGTTTCATAGTCAATCTGCCCTGTAGCTTCTGTTTTCTGCCTACTATATGAGATGGACTGACACTATCTATGTATTTGACCTTCAGATAATAGCATGGACACAAAATAGAAAGCAATGTGAAGAGCTCCTTCTGCTTTGTTTCAGGAAAAATATTCCTAGTATCAACAAAACAAGGATTTGAATACATAGAGATGGAGACTAACAACATGAGACACAAAAGTGACTCAGTTTCAATTTCTGGAAGGACAGGTAGGGAATGGAAAGTAAAAGAATATTTGTAACTATGCAAAGAACTGTGATTTAAAACAATCAAGTGTTTCTACACATCCAGGGAATAAAAAAACCCCACAACTTGGAGTTGAAAGGAAATAGTTCTAGTGGTTGGTTGCAGTTCTTTATTTCTGATTCATATGTGTATATAACCATACAATGATATTAGATATCCTTGTATTGCTTAATCTATAATTTAAGTCAGCATAGGTATTTTAACAAAAAAAATTGCAACTATTCTTTTATATTTGATCTGAGCGCTCTGATACACATTAGAAAAAATCCATATATAAAAGCTTTTATCTGTGCAACTATACATACTATATTCCTCTTTCAACAAACTACTGATTTAATAATATTGATACATTATTGTTAGTATAATATAGAATTGCAATATCATAACATTAAAAAACTTTCCAAAATATATTAATAAGCAAAGATAATCACACCTTGATCTTGCAATCATTTTTGAACCATCACATTGAGGCCCCATTTTGTTTTAATGTGACATTTGGCTTAAACAAATTCCTTCCATCTCAGGCTGCCACTACCAGTCCACCCACATTAATCAGGTTAATTCATATACGGCTTTACTGTTTAGTAATTTCATACAAAGCCTTTAGAATTAAATTAATCTCTGAACTGACATCCACCACTAAAATCACAAATCTCTTATACCCACTTAAGTCTCAGACAGTGAATAAAGATTTTTGATGAAGATCTGCTTTGTGCAGAAGTTTAGCAAAAACTTCTCTCACCTACAGCATAACACAAGTCATTGGGCTCATCCTAGGTGGCCTAAACTACAGGTCTAGAAAAGATGCGATTTCATGCTACTAAATGCTTTTAATAGTTTAGATCCTTGTGAAGCTTAATTAGCATCTGGAAGTCAATACAAATATTAATCTGTACATAAAACATTATCCCCAATGTACTAAGTGACAGCACTTTTATAAGGCAGACACAAGCCAGGATTCAAATATCTGAGAAACGGTGGAAACTACCAGGTCCTAATTTAGGGCAAAGTTATAGAGCAGCAACAATGGTCAGCAGGATTAGGTCCTTCCTCTGCAAATTAACAGGAACTGACAGAAAGATGTGATACACAGCAGACTAGCAAGTATGACAGAGATACCAGGCACCACCTGTCAGTACAGACTGAAGAAGGGCACACATTTCAGTTTTTTATGCTGAGCAATAAGAAAGCCTTCTTTTGCTTTTCTAACAACATTTTCAATTTTCATTGCAATAGCTGAACAACTATGCACACAATGATGGACTCTTGCTTCATTGCTTTCAGGCTATCTTGCAAATACAAGATAGAATCTGACAGAGTCGGAAATGTGCAAACCACAGAACAAAACCATTGAACTTCTAAATGAAGGACAAAAGAGAATTTTCAGTTTAGATCCTACTGAAAAATCAAGGCTCATGCTGTCCCGCCTCTGCTTAAATTTTATTTCCCAAGAAACCTTTTGCTTGTTTTCTCCTTCATTAATAATTCCAGACTGAACACAGGACTAGAGCTAGAGCACACTTAAAAGGTGCAATTTATCTTGAATAGTTATGTCCAAGGACTTATTTACAGACGAAGTAAAGAATCGACAGATATAATACTAGGGTATATGAGAATCTTGTGAAGAAAAGAGTAATATTTCAGAGAGTTTGTAATACTATTATTTTCATTAGGACTTCCCAAAAGGCAGGTGAGTCAGGAGGTTTGAAAAGTGCATGCGTGTGTTCATTAGGGAAAGAGAAAGCATTAGTCATATTCTTGACTCTTGTCTTTTTAAAGCAGACAAACAGTATTCACTTGATAATTAATCTGCACTCAATGCAAAAGCACGGTCTGAAAAATTGCAGATATTTTCCAGTAAATATGAGTATTTACCGTAGTGACTTTTATGCCAGTACACAGGACAGCAGCAAACAAGAAATGCTTAGGGCTTTTTTCTTTTTCATGCTTTTACTGCTGTGTACTGTGACACAGACAATAAACTGCATTGTAAGATTTATTTTTACTTTAACATGTATTCCTAACAAATGACTGTGACTTGCAACTTTAGATTTACATGTTTAACTTTTGGCTGTTAGTAGAAAATACTATGTGATTCATATTCATAGCATTAATAGCCTTTACAATTGGAGACAGAATGTCATTTGAAAGCTCTCAACTTAGAAAAAAGGTTCTGGAAAAAGCAGATTTAGAAAACAATAATAAAGTAATGCTCCAAGGATTTTAGAATATATGACAATCATTTACAGAATTAGTTGATTCTTCCTCTGGGAGGTCTATTATTTTTCAGTATATCAGTCTTTTCTCTGACCAAATAAAAAAAGTCATTAGGGTTAAATGAAGATAGAAGGGCTTTTCAGATAGCAGGAAACACAAATGCATAGAAGCATGAATGCTTTGAGTTGGAAGGGGCCTTAAGAATCACCTAGTTCCAAAACCCTTGCATTGGGCAGGGACATCTTCCACTAGACCAGGTTGCCCAAAGTCCGATCCAACCTGACCTGTTAAATTCAAGGAAGTCCTGCATCATTTCTAGAATTATTTTTAAACAACACAGTTGCTGCTGCTCTGTGACACAAGCAAACTAACATTTATTGTAACAATAACTATTCCACTCAGCTATGCATAAACACTAATATGCTGAAGACAAAAATGAAAAAATCCCCATCCTCATTGACCCGTTCATGAGGCACACTGTTGGTAAAATGGTATCCTTTGAAACAGAAATTGCACGCACACAGAGAAACCAGTGCTAGATGATATAGCTTTCCTAAAGAAAAATCATTTCTGAAAAACAACATAAATAACCAGGCCCCAAAATTCTGCTGTCTCCATGGCAATAGGACTTCTTTTGGTCTTCTTGAATTGCTGAATGACATGGAAAAATTATGAACCAAACACAGTTGACCAAATCACTTATTGTACACCATGGTCGCGAGTGTCTGGGTGATGAAAATCCAAGTGAACCCTCTTCTTCAAATGCCCGGCAGGGATGCTTTTTATTTCAGGGTCATGTCGATGCTATTTATTAAAGACAGAACAACAAAGAACAACAACAACAATAAATTAATCAGCACTATGAAGCATGTGACTAGTCTTTTTCCCAATCCTAAGCTCCTGCAAAGTGTTGAGTATCCTCATTTCTCATTTACTTCAATGCAGTGGTGTTCAAAGATTTACACACATCCTATCTACCATCCAGGAAAGTACGCACCTTAATAAGTTGCATTACTATTCTATGGAAATTAATTACTATTTTTCCAGCAATTCCAATATGAAGTAGACACCAAATGTGGGAAGATCCAGTGCTGGAATGACACAACAGTGTCGCAAGATATGTGTGGCCCTAAAAATGTTTCTAAGAGTACAATTTTGCTATTTAGTGCAAAGCACGTCATCAAATACTTTAGAAGCATTCTTTAAAGTAAAAAGTTGTCATCATAAACGTTGCCTCAAGACAAATTTTCCTAAAAGAATATGTAACTATTTAAAGTTTCCTTTTTATATTTATATAAAAATATTTTATATAAATTGTGTAACAGTTTATTTATAAACTGTTACACAATGCACAGGGTTACTTAACAGTGACTAGTCTTTTTTAAATCATGGGATTTTTTTAAGTCATGAGGAAGTGCAAGGAGTTGAATGAAATAGAAGACAAGGGAGCATGACAATAGACAAAAGCATTTGGAATAGGATGAAAAAGACAACAAAAGCAAACTAAGAGCTGGGCAGACTCCAGAGATGTTCCAGCAGAAAGCATACAGAAGAAACATCTGTGTAAAACTGCTGTTCTCAGTGTGGACAGATTTACACGAGAAATTCTTTTTCCTGAAGAAGTGACACAAGAAATAAGGGATATGATCACAGGAAAATTACTGTCACTTCTGATGACAGATTCATATTTATGCAGAGAAAATAAATGGAAGGAATTAACTTTAATTTGGCCTCAAGTATATTTATTTTAAATAAATATAAATTCTTCTCTCATATTGCTTTTTGCTGCTCAGCTTATCTTTTGAGAAAAACAGAAAAACTGTTCAAGCCACAAAAAGATCAAAGTCGTAAGTAAATAGTCTTTAACATGTTATTTTCTGTTCCTATACTTTCAAAAGCAGTCCTCATATTGATTCATTACAGAGTAAAACAGCACCCTAGGAAAAAAAATATGCTCAGAGATATAATGTTAACTGCTCCAGGAATCAGGAATTTAGCTTATGGTTCTAACATATGTATCAGATATGAAAATGTGACAGCTTACTAGAGTACTGTTTTATTTTTAAAAACCAAAGCTACATTTTATTTATGCATCTTTTTGCTACACGTACTTCTAATTATTTGCCTGCTTATCAATACTCATGTTATTGATGGAATCTTACTGAGGAGTCAGGTTTACTATATGATAGTCCCTGAACAACATTCCAGGGTGAGACACCACTATATTTCTACACACCAACCAGATGGGTAGGGATAGCAAAGTCCTCAGTCACTCCTCCCCTGTACACACTAGCCAGGAATATACTCTCTGCTGCAATAGCTGGTTCTCCTGACATGCTGTTCTAGCAAGGAACTGTTAGTGCTTGTGTGACACACTACAGCTACAAATACTCTCACTGATGAACAGTAAGAGCAGTGCAGGGTTTTCCATTTTCATGCTTCAGTTACAGTATCAGACAGAGGAGCAGCATACCAGAGGACTGACACATTCCCATTTCCAAGGGAAACAGTGCAGCTTTGAAAGGAAAAGATGTAAAGATGCTTGAGGTTTAATCAGGAAAATAACTATGAAAGAAGCTGAGAAGCAGAAAAGCAAAGAGAAGGCAGATGATGAGAGCGTGGTCCAGAAATCAAAATAAAATACAAGACTTTTTAATCTCTGAATGAGAATGGCAAGCTTACCTCTTTACTTTTAATTGAGGATAAAGCATGGGACCATCTTCACTCTGATCATGCTGCACTTTTTCTACCTGCTTTTCACATAACTTAACCTGAATATCTTCAGGCTAGGAATTATATCTGTCTCTGCTTGGAAATGGTCAAGGACACTTCAAACACTTTTGCAATGCAATACAAATATAATAAATATTCAGTACAAAATATATAAATTATATAAAATACAAATTTGATAAAGCTTAATTGCTTTTTCCTGAATATTACCATAAAAGTATTTAGGTCTCTAAAAAGCTTTATGGAGTCTACCCAGCCTCAGTTCCTAGCAGCATGGTTGTAAAATAATGTTAAACTGCAATGACAGTATTAGGCATAAGTTCTTACTCCTGCTCCACTGAAGTAATTTCTGGATCATTTGAGAGGCAGCTAGTTCTGGATGCAAGGAAAAAGAGGAGTAAACATTTCTTCTGTGTTTTTTGTCTCTTTTTAAATATGACATAAAATTTGAGGATGTAATAACTAACTGTAGTGAATATCTTTAACAGCACAACACATAAATGTTGTTAAAAATGTAGTGATCTTAGTGATCGGAACACACATTAGTTTGAGTAATAAATTTTTAAGCTATTTCTTTAAGTCGGGGAAGGGAAATGCACTACAGTGACTTCATACATCCAACAGTAACAACAATCAGTGATGCCTCACATGAATATTTAGTTCCCCTTTCACTTGCTATGCTTTCACTACTATTTTAAATGGAGTAACAAGAAAGCAGCTTTCTTCCAGAGAGTTTTCACCGTCACATATACAATGCATTTGAAAATGTTTGAATAGAAGAGACAGAAGTTGCATTTCAAGGCTGGGTGGGTTTCTTTGTTTAACAAAATATTCAGGTGATATCAAATAACCACTTATGTGAATGCATTGCTTCTGAGGCAGTTTAACTGCTAGAATCAAAAAGCAGTGGGCAGTGATTTGGATATTTCTCTATGGTTGTTTTAAAAACCAGTCTCAGGAGAACAGGAGGAAAATGTGTACTGCAAAAGAAGAAACAGTAGGAAAAAGTACAGCAGAGCAGAAGCTGTAAGATGAAAATCCTGAAGTGCATAAGTTGAAGGAAAGAGACTGAAAAGAAACTCCAGACCTCAAAATCTTTGGTTATAAAAACAAAAATGGGAAAATGTTATACTAGAACCAGCAGACACAGGCTCCTTTTCCAGAATCTTTTCTAAAATACACATATGAAGAAAGTGCACTGGATACTTTCTAAGCTCTTCTCAATGAGTCAAGTCCTTCTAGTTAAGGATTTCTTTGGTACCTTATACCATACTGCCTCAGTGTCAAAGCACATAAACTCATAACTCATAAGGAGTTATGAGTTTAAAGTATCTGAGCATCAGCTGCCACTGATTTATTAAGTGACCACATACAGTACAATATTATTATCAAGTAGTACAATATTATTACCAAATATTAATTCCCTGGCCTATCCAGCCAATGCTGGAAAAAAAGGAGAATTTATGTACCTAACTTAACTGAGAATGAGGTACAAGAGCTAGACCTAATTTAGTAAGTTGTAAAAAAAAAAAACAAACTACTTTTTTAAAACTGACATAACAGATGAAGGGTAGAAAATGTTTAATGATCCATTTTAATGGAGTAAATAAGTGATTTCAGTCATCCCCATGACTACAGAAACCATAATCAAAAAACAGCAAAAAAGTTTTTTATAGCGTAAGGGTGTGATTCCTTCTTACTGAGACCCAGCAGTACAAAAGAAGGCTGCTTTTACTGAGAGGGGAAATCAGTTTACAAATATGACAACTTACACAGTAATTGAAACTACAAGCTGATTGTTGTACCAAACATATAGCGTACTACTACATTCAAACTATTCCTGTGAAACAAGTAAATATAACGCCAGCATCCAGCTGAAAGCTATCTTACTTAGCTGTTTCTGAAGCTTCCCTCAGCTCTTCGTCCAGTCTGCACGAGTAAAAGTTATTGATACAAAGAAACAGAGAAGCAAGCAGAGCATAAGAGAGAAGCAGAGCAATAGCAGAGCAAAGAACAAGTATAGTACATGCTTCTAAAATAGGATTTAGGGCACATTGACCCTAAAGCTCCTCAGTTCAGTATGATACCATTTATCCCTGTGCTCAACCCACCTTAAATTTGTAACTCTTACTGAGCTCATTTGGAGGCAGACAGAGAAGCAGCAGGGGTCTGAGGCATGCCTAGTGGACAAAGCTGAAAGCATTTAGTTGCTCTATCAAATAATATTAAACTAGCTGCAGCCTGGGCCAAGTCAAGGACATTTACAGTTCAGTGAGTTTTATTTGCAAGGGAGGCTGATCTCAACAGCTTGAAGGGGAAAGTAAGATTCCACATCATTGCAAGTCCTCTCTCGTTCAGCTGTTGAGGTCGCCTGCAGGTGAAAGGCTGTCACACAGATTCACTCCATTATGAGAGGCAGCAGGGGCTAGAAAGCAGGTTTTACCTCATTCTTCTCTTAATACACTTCTCTTCATCATACCTTACAAGATAAGAGTGGACGAAGGAAGAGAAAAGATGTAAAATATCATATATACAGCAAGCACATTGTATCCCACTTCAGTAAAAACTACCAACTAACCACACAACCCAAATACTATGTACTTTCTACAGGTGGGATTCCTCTTGAGCACAGGTGATGTATTTGTTCTTGCCAATGGAGCAATTATGAGGCCAAAAGATTAAATGTAATTTTCTACAGGAACCTTTCTCAACTTGCAGTAGAAGGGAAACTATCAGCTGAACACTGCTTTCCTCCCTGTGCTTTCGGAATAACCACTCACAGTGTCTTCAATACACAGAGCCACTAAATCTTGACATCACAGCATCTTGAAAATGCTTGCCACCAATAGGCACAATTGTCACCTTTCGAGTTCTATCTTTTTCAGCAAAATCATGATCTCTCATCTGGCTGCTGATGACATGAAGTAGGTAGTTCCCTAAAATTTCTTCAGTTTTAAGTACTAAAGTTTATTTGGCACTAATGCTGTGATCTTTTCACCTTTGGTCTGAGAGGTGAATGGACTTCCCCAACACTACAAGGAAGTAAAAATGTGTATAACACAGATGTGTATGCTGCTGCAGCCTAACAGTAAACACAGCAAGGAAACAGAGACAGAAACTGAGTATCACGCTAAGGTTTCTATCAAAAGGAACTATAAGAAATTAAAATTTTTATAGGAATCAAAAGAGGGAGGGAGAGAGGGAGGGAGGAAGAAAGGGAGGGAAGAAGGGAGAGAGGGAGGATGAAAAATTGTTAGGGATGTTAAGACATTATGGACATGTCTTTCTCAGTTGACTAACAATCTCTGTTCCACATTCTTAGCATCACTCCACCTCTGAAAAAGTTACAGCAGCAAATGAAATTGAGTGAAAGTCTCTATGACCTCTCATTTCACAACTGTAATTTGCTGCTTTCACAAGTGCCATTGCCAGAACTGAGCTTCCCACTTGCTCTCTGGAATTACACCATTAGCTCGATGAAGGAAATTATGTTGCTTTGCAACTAATGTGAGACAGGTATGAAAACTCCTGCCTGGGTCGAAGAGATCTATGACAGCTCCAAAAGCTGTCACTGAAAAACCATAAGGAAAAGACAATCATACTTATGTATCTGCTCATCAAATTACTTACTAGAACAGAATGTTTCGCTGTTCAAAACCTAAGACATTTGATAAAGAGAACAATTAAAAAACAAACAAACAAACAACATCCCTGAGCAGGATTGTCTATTTAATAGAAACTACATGAAACCCATGAATTTTTCAATCAATCATGTTTTCTGTCTTGGTATATGATTCCATTTTGTTGTTTTCAGGTCTGAAAAGAAGTCAGTTAGGATGAGCAATAGCAATCAACTTCCTACAATTTTTTAATATATACTTTCCTTACTTTACTTTCCTTTTAATAGATACTGCCCTTTAAATGCCTGCATTTAAAAAACTTCTGGACATAAGTGGCAAAAACTGAGAAACTGTCTTTCAGTGGTTCTGGATTTAAACATGAAAATCAACAAGATAAGGGAAGGTGAATGTACGGACTTTCGGTGGTCTCCTATTGAACAGGCTATCTTTTAGTTATTGTTTCAGTTCAAAGCCCTGTATGACTAAAACTTAAAAACACTTTTACTTAAAAAAGTATGGAAAAATATGGCATAGATGATACCCGTGGAAAGGTTAAACTATTCTCCTTCTCCCCAAGGAGAATATCTTTATTGTGTTTTGTGTTTCCATTATACAGTGGCTTCCTGCTTCTGAGTTTGACAGTAAAATGTTTGTGGAACAACACATAAACATTTTTAAGATTATCAGGAAAGTATTTTCTGGTTTTTTTACAGAGTCTTAAACATTATTATTAGTTTGTGGAAATAGTTTCCATTAGAACAAGTACATGCTTACTGTACATCACTTACTTGACAATACTGTCTGGTATTTGCACATATTCCATTGGAATCATCTCATGAAGCTCTGCCAATGTGTTGACGTACTGTATCTTACTGCTGAACTTAGAGCTGAAACACAGAAAAAACCGTATTAATTGACTTTGTCTCCCAATCCTTTATGATATATTAAAAATAAATGAAGGCATGTATTAAATAATTAAGCACTTTGATATTCATATTTCAATTACAGAGCTCAGCTAATCATGAGCCTACCTGAATTCTAGTGACGCTGAAATTGAGTCTAGACCTTTGGCTGTTCCTTTCTTAGGCTGAATCACAGTATTTAGGACATTATAAATTGTAATGCCTACCTGCTAGACAATGCAATTAGCTTTACAGTTTGAAGGAGATGTGTTAAAATTCTGAAAAGAATCTCTTAGAGAATACTTACATATAAAAAGAGATGGGAAGCATTCACTTAACATGATCATAATCATCACGATGGTTAACAAGTGATCATGATGACTTAGCATTTCTATTTTACACTGATTCTCAATCAAACATAATAAAACTGAACTTCCTCATTTGTTCAGACAAGTACAGATATGATTGTGTCTATTCTTACTGCAGAGCCTTCTTATGATGAAATACCTTTTTTATTTCAGCTGTGCTAAATGACTCATTTATTGTGGTTGAAAAATGATCAGTTGGAAAAAGGCTAAATTGTCCACAAAACACACTTAAAAACATAAGGCTATTCACTTGGCTAACCTAAGTTATTTGATATGTATGAGGTTATGAGAAGTCCATCTCATTTGGCTCATACAGCAAGGCACGCACACTGGAGCAGGCCAATGGTCACATTTAGGATGCAAGCATCACTCACAATCGACCAGTCAAAGCATGATAACATACAGGTAATTCTTAGCATTTTATTCAAAATGTTAATCATAGACTGCAGCATCAGAACTGCCAGCTAAAGTAACTTGGCAAGCTGCAAGCCAATCAGAAGCTTCTAAAGATTGGGGAGCAGGGCAGATTTAAAAAAATCTTTCAAAGGTTACTTTTTCCCCTTGAGGATTCTCCTGGGTCCACTAACTCCACTACAGTGACTGACTTCTAAGGAATTCCTTCATGTAGAAGTCAGTATATGGGCCAAAGTAAGTCCTTGTTTCTTTCAGACTTCAGGGAAAACATGCTGCTAATAGTAGTAATTTCCTATTATTAAAATATTTCCATCAAGTGACAAATACGTTTCACAGATACTTATTTTATTAGAAATCTAATTCCTTACCTAACACAGATCAAATGATTTTTGGTGTGAGCATCTGGTCCTAAAAGAGTACCTAGGATCTCTCTCTGCTACCTCTAGTTCTTTCATTCTGTTTTTTCAGACAACTGTTTGTAAGTTGAGTCCCAGACTCCACCAAATTTGCTTGACAGTTTTTGAGGTAAAATTGAGATAGACTTGAGATTAGCACACCCTCAGTGACTTGACTGTCCCTTGCCATTCTGATGTCTTTCAGGTTCTTAATTTCTACTGTTTTGTTCTGCATCTCAGCTGAAATACAGTTAAAATAATGTTGCTCACCTTTAGCTATCTCACTGAAATCTCTGCTTGCCTTGTGACCAACTCATTTCTTACTCCAAAATTCCCACTGTGCCTGTCAGTAAACAGCTTGGGGCTAGCAAACTAAGTTATAGCCATTGGGCTTCAAACCAATCAAGCTTCTGTCTCCTTAACGCTGCTTATTACTGAATTGACTCTCACTTTTCACGCCTCAGGGAGTTGTTTACTCAGCTTTCTCATAATGTTCTTCTGTCCTCAGTAAGGGTTCAAACACCTCATGTCATTTTTACAAGTCACACTGGCCATGTGTCCTGCCCACCTTTTTCCCCTCTCATTTGTTCTTCATTTTCATCTTGCACAGAGACTCAGTCTACTTGGCTGAAATGGAGAGTTTTAACTGGTCTCTAGAACCGTGTAGTTCAAGACTCAGCAATTCAGTACATTACACAACAACCAGTGAAGAATCAATTGGATATTGCCCCTACTGTGGGAGAAACTCTTAAGGCCATACAGCAGGTGAAAACTGGCAAGGTGGCTGGGGTTGATGGAATTCCACCTGAAGTCTGGGAGTATGGGGGCCAAGCACTCCATGCTAAATTCCATGAGTTTGTGGTGTGCTGTTGGGAACTAGGCGAACTACCATCAGAGCTTCGTGATGCAATCATCATCACTTTGTATAAGAAGAAGAGGGATAAATCAGACCGCTCACATTACCGTGCTATTACTCTGCTCTCCATTGTTGGAAAAATCCTGGCAAGAATACTCTTGAACAGACTAATACCTGCCATAGCAGAACTTCTTCCTGAAAGCCAATGTGGTTTCAGAGCCAATAGGAGTACCACAGACATGGTATTTGTTCTCAGACAACTGCAAGAGAAGTGTAGGGAACAGAACAAAGGTGTCTATGTAACCTTTGTTGATCTTACAAAAGCTTTCGGTACTGTGAGCAGAAAAGGTCTGTAGCAGATTTTGGAACGTTTAGGATGTCCCCCCAAGATCCTTAAAATGATCATCTCACTTCAGGAGGATCAGCACGGCCAAGTCAGATATGGCAATGCACTTTCTGAGCCCTTTCTAATAACCAATGGTGTGAAACAAGGTTGCGTTCTTGCACCAACCCTATTCACAATCTTCTTCTGCATGATGCTCCAAAGGGTCACGGCAGACCCTGGTGAAGAAAATAGTATCTACATTTGATATTGTACCGATGGAAGCCTATTCAACCTAAGTCGACTGAAGGCCCACACTAAGACCTTAAACCATCTTGTCCATGAGCTGCTTTACACTGACACCGCCACCCTCGTCACTCACACAGAAGTAGCTCTGCAGGGTTTAACATTCTGCTTTGCAGAGGCTGCTGAGCTTTTTGGGCTGGAAGTCAGCCTGAAGAAGACAGAAGTTTTCTATCAACCAGCACCTCAGGAAGTCTTCCATCATCCCCATATCACCAGCGGCCAATCAGAGCTCAAATCAGTCCAGCAGTTTAATTACCTAGGTAGCCTCATCTCCTCGGAAGGTAAGATTGATGGAGAGATAGACAACAGATTACCAAAGGCAAATAGAGCTTTCGGAAGACTCCATAAAAGAGTCTGGTGAAATAAACACTTGAAGAAAAGCACAAAGATCAGTGTTTACAGAGCCATAGTGCTGTCTACTCTCTTATATGGGTCCAAATCATGGCTCATCTACCGCCACCACCTGCAACTCCTAGAATGCTTCCATCAGCGCTGCCTCCGTACAATCCTAAACATCCACTGGTCAGATTATGTAACTAACATGTCTGTTCTAGAATAGGCAGCACTTATGAGTATGGAGGCCATGTTGCTGAGAACACAGCTGCGTTGGGCAGGGCACGTCTCAAGGATGAAGGACCACCGCCTCCCCAGGATCGTGCTCATGGTGAACTTGCCACCGGCTGCCGCAAGAGAGGAGCCCCGAAGAGAAGATAGAAGGACTCCCTGAAGCAACATCTCAGCCTTGGTCACATTGATCTTCATTGCTGGTCTACTCTGGCCTCCAATCGGGAGGTCTGGAGACACACCGTCTATAACACTGTTGCTTCTTTTGAGAATGCATGCAGGATCACCATCGAAGAGAAAATACAACACAGAAAGAATCGTATCCTGCCGATACCATCCAAGGAGTTTTTCTGCTGTGCCTTTTGCAACCGATCTTGTCTATCTTGCATTGGCCTCTTTAGCCACCAGCATGCCTGTAACAATTGTGGGTAGAGCCCTTCTCAAATCTTCATTCACAAAGCCTGGCCATGACATGAGTATCTATAGTTTTGTACCACTAATTTGCTTTGCCAAACTATTTAGAGCAAACATTTTCTCCTGTTTGTCAATGAAAAACCTGTAATCACTGCTGCTCAGTGTAATCATTTTGAATAAAATACCAATGAATCATAATTACTATTGATAATTCCAAGTATTGTTTCTCTGTTACTCTGGTATTTTGAATTGTCACTTTCTCCTCGGTCTTAAAAGATACCACATCTGAAAGAAGAAGCTCCATTATGACACTCTGCCTTTTGCACTTTGGTAGTGATAGGAGAAATCATGTTTCCCCATCCAAATGTTACCCTGTCAGGCCAGAGTACTCTGTGACAGACACCTTCAGTGTCTTCATCTGCAGTCTGGGAGCAGAACTCTCTGAGATCTGTCATGACGTATGTCATTCACTGTGTGGCTTCAGTAGAAGATGCTTCTTCTCTTGCCTGAAGCATCTTCTCACACCTGTCAGTCTGCTCTCAGGATTTCAACTGCATACTTCCCTATCTGCTTCAGTGATATGTGAGGTCTTCAAAGTCAGTAACAAATTTTTCTGCCTTTTTACTAATCAAAGCATATTTTTTGGAACCAGAACTCCTATGCATTTAAACACAACAGGTTGCAGGCAGTCCTCCAGTATGAGCAGCAACTGATTTTTAAAAACCAAGAACTGTAGCTTAATATGGTCCTATAGCCAGGATTTTTTATATAAGGTGATTTTCATTACATGCAGTCCCCTTTTCTACATGCCTTTGAGCTGGGCTCCAAACAAGACAATTTCAAGAGACTGAATTCCCAGTTCTCCATAGGCATACCAGCATACAAAACCATCCCTATGCTGTCTGCAAGTAGATACTTCTTTAAATCACTTTTTTCCCCCCACTCACTTTAGGAAACTGAATTGTCAAAATCCAAACATAAGGTATAAAATGAGCACTCTTCAGTGAAAGATTAACAGCTATGTTTGATGATTTAGGGCACTTATGTATTCTTAGGGACATAGAAAATCACTGCTATTTATTACATACCTTATAAAAGGTCGTGTCACAGCCAGAATTGTCCTGATAAACCATGATGGATGAACAATTATAAATGATTTCAGATTCTTCCGTAATCTAAGTAAAAAAGCAATGGTTTCTTAAAAACAACAGAAAACCCCACAAAAGATACAGAAAGATCATATACAGTGAACACTGGCATACAGGGGAGTAACAGAAATGGACAGTGTTTAAAATAATGGATTAAGGAAAATATTACTGACCGTCGATCAATCATCTGGTAACATTTTTTCATCCAACCCAATCCAGGCATCCTCCTTCTTGGTGTTGCTCCATTCAAGTAGACAATCATATAGTCTTCAGCTACCATCAGCTCCAAGGTACTGATTACATAACTGGTAAAAGTACACATGTCAGTGAGCACAAACTGTACACTACCTGCTTAAGTCCAAACTAAATCAATCTACTAGGAATAAATCAAGGCAGATTAAGCAATTTATTACAAGAGAAGCTTATCTTTTCCTTTAAACCGAAGCAAACATTTAGCACTGGTCACCATGGTACCTGTAGATGTATAACTAGAAAGCCACCGTCTTACCTCTGTCTTCAAAAATATGTGGTTTCCTTACAAAAATACTGTTTCTTAGTGAGTTTTCAAATCTCATTGGAGACTTTGCCGTTTCTTAAAAAGACATTAAATCACAGGATTTTGCAAGGGAGAACATGGCAGGACCATGTGAAGCCCTAAGAACTTCTAAAATTAACTACTGAGAAACTTCCAATGATTAAGTTTGTTCAATGCAAAAATAAAAAGTGTCAGGAGAAGACAGGGGTGAACTTGTTTAAAATTTTTGTGATCCTCACACTACGGCTACCGAGTCTGTGACTGCAAACTACAAACACTTTGAAACTCAAAGCTAATAAAACTTGTCCATCAACCTGACTTCTGATGGGAGAGATCACTCCATGACATAACTTCATTCTTCATTTTGTGAGCAAAACACTCCAAACACTCATTCATCCTACCCAGAAGAGCACACTACTCAGTCAAATGCGAGGACAATTTTAAATTCTTGTCTGGGACGATATGTGCAGATGCTCCACTCAGTAGTCCCTACCTCATCTGGCAGCTGATAATCACAGGAATATTCAAATTGTTTTCTCTACTAAGCAGCCTCAAGGCATGCCTCTGTAAAAACTCGAATGAAAAACCACAAGTCACACCTTAAAAACCTGAATGCCTAAGTGCATTCACTACAAAAGGCAGTTCTATCCCTCAGCACAATGGCACCTTTCACATGTGTGTGGGAATGTTCACAATCTAATCTGACCCTGAAATTCCTTAGGATGCAATGTCTTTAAAAGAATTGTAGGAAATCTAGTTCTGACCAAAGAGAGTGATATTTTACCTGGGCATAAAGTAGGCAGCCATTAAGTAGACCAGTTCCATGCATTTGATAAATCCCATCTAAATCACTACTCACTCAATGCATTTCAATGCTCTTTCTTACCTTGCAGTTGTGCATTCCCTGCTTTTGCCTGATACTTGTAAAGGTTCATGTCTAACAGTGAAATAGCAAAGCAAGGGATTGCATGGAGATTTTGATGCATAAAGCTTAATTTAACTGAACCTACTGACCACCTGACAAGTTACGAAATTAGCCCTTCTCACAGGGCACAACATCTAGTGCTTTAAAGGCATTGAACCGTACAGAAGTTTGTGTAAGTACTTACCAAAACAGTCTGAAGAATATCTGTGTTTACTAAGGGCAAAGGGAATTGTGAATATTATGAATAATCAGTTATAATAAGAACAATCATAAAGGACTGTTATGGCAAAAAAGAATCTCTGCTAGTTTTTTAGTCAGATCCCACTTATCTCACATACTTTCATTCAACAGCTCTTATCCAATTTAGATTGTGTTAGACCATTTGCCATTTTAAGGATGCTGAGCTTCCTTGCAAAGCTTACCTATCTAGTAATTTCTTATTATTTGATAATAATGGCAATTTCTTTATTATTTGAAAAGGTGGACAGAATTTTTCTCATTGACTAGAACAAATTCCTCACTCTGCAAGCAAAGCAATGGTTTTGTTTTCAAAGTGTGATTTTTCAAGTTGAGATTCTTCTAAAAAATTTTTAATGTGTTGACTGTGTCAGGCAGCCACAAATTAAACAGCAGAATTTTTTGTGCGGTGCTTCATTATCTAGAAGGAGTGTTCTAGAAGATGTCTCAAGCGTTTTGGCCCAAACTCCATCCTTCAAAAACAGTTTTACAGGAATAGTCAAGATAACAAACAAGAATAAGATAATGGGAAATGTGAAAGGAATCCAGATGGGAAAGTAACTGCAAAACTTGGCAGCAACTGAGGACACTTATTAAGCAGAAACTAGAGGTGGCCTATACATTGCACGTACATTATTATCCATCAGAAATATGCTGCATTAAAAATGGAAAGAGATTCAGTGATTTGCAGGTCTCTCCAGATTGCTATATAATTCAATAGTAAAGAATTAACAAATGTTTAAATATATGAGTTATTGCACATTTAGTAAACTGTTGCAATCCCTCTACTTCTATGCAATTAAAAGGCCTACAATTGGAAGAAAGGGGCGAACTAATTTTCCCTTTTCTTGTTGTCTCAGAGACAGCAAAGAGATAAGCCTTAAAATAAGCTGAAGGTTCACAGCCAACCTGAACACTCTTATACTACTACTCCAGACAAAGTTATTTTAAAACTGACTTTGGCAGTAACCTCAAGCCATGTGGAAAAGGCTCTTAGGGCTTTCTCTGCAAAGTCCATTTACCACCAGCTCTATCTGGACAAGGGTATTGGTGAAGACAAAGAAGAACTATTGAATGCCAGTCACAGTTATTCTCAGCTTTGTTCCTTACTTACCAAGTTGCAACCACTGTAGTAATTCCTGCCTACCTTTTAAATCACTAGGCATTGTGTATATCAGTTATCAGATATAGATTACATGGGGCTCTTAGAGGCTCTACCAGGCAAATGATAGCAGTTGTTCTGACCAGGAACTAAAGCACCCATTCTTGTTTTTCACTCATAAAGACAATGTTAAAGGCATTGGCTATCACCAAGTGCATCTTCAAGGACTGGAATTTTAAGGAGACTTTGGTCTGTGCTCTAGTGCCCTGTAAGCTGCAAATGGCAAAGGCTAGGTCTCCTGCTGGCTTTAGAAATGACTTACTGGGTTTTAGCACAGAAAACACTAGATAGATTGATTTTTTAACAGCTGTAAGTGGAAGTAGCTGGAGATACTTGAGGGTAGTGTTGCCTTCCCAATTTTTGGCTGCCAAAACAAATTGCTATTAGGAGTAATTTTCCTGTGATAAATTTGGGGGTTTGTGGCCAAATTTGTGTCCTGCCCAACTGGCCCCTGCCACTTCTAGATGAAGCAGAAGCAGCTGGAGTCAGGAAACATACTTAGAGCTGTTTGTGTCAGTAACTGCCATTTATCCTGTGTTTTAAAAACAAGTGTCAAAAAATGGCCCTGTGACTTCTGAACACAGTACAGCATATATTAAAAATATATACAGTGATACATCATGATAATATACAATCAACAACACACAGTGAAAAACAGTCTAGTGGTGTAAGCTGATTGTTCTCAGCGAGAGATGGAAATCACTAGTGAAACAGTGCAAAGACTGTAGTCCCAAGGAGTTGAAGATACTGCATTCCTTGACATTTAGGGAAATACTACAGTCAGATTTGGTACTGATAAATACATCTTAATTTTGGAAGGTGAATGCATAAAAAATAACAAAATAATACTCCAATGAGAAGTTTATCTAAAACTACTGTTTTCCTTGTCATTCAGATCACTCCACTTCTAATGACCAAAATTACCTCTTAATTAAAGACAGGTTACCTCTCACTGTATAATTACGAGTACTAACTCAAAAGACTCTGCTACATTGCTTACGTATCACTCACAGGAAAAGGTTTTCCATGACATAGTTGTAATCAGTTCGACTGCTGTCTGGCAAGAAGCATGCTGCAAACACAATGATAGCATTCAGACCATCACCATAATATCCTGTGGAAAAAACCAAAAAGGCATTTTTATCTTTGTCAAAGGCTTTTAACAGGATAAATTTAAAAAGAAATCTCAAAGTCCTGTAATAGAGCTACTATGTCTAATGCTGAAGCAGACTGAAAATGTACGAACTATCATCAAGTCATAAGGACGTATGAGAGTCAGTTGAATTCTCAAAAAACACACTTAGCACAACTATTAGTAAACTTTTTATAGAGACCAGCAAAAACACCTTCTAAGCCTTCTACTTAAGGTTCATTGCATCTCTGTGGCAATTATGTGCTGAATGCTCACCTCAGATTGAGTAATAAGGGGCTAAAGAAAATCTCCTACATTTGCTGTCTTGCATTGTTTGAATGATGTTTCGCAAAGTCTTCCAATCCAATATCAGTTGGTTTGTGCAGCTCCAATGGCTTTAGGATATTACAATTATGACTCCATACCACTATACCTTAAGAGCTCCTGGGGACCAGTTAAATCCTTTCTTGCAAGTTTTGTGTAAATTACTTTTTTACCTTGGACACTTCCAATCATCCAATTCTGGCATTCTCTGGGCTGCACCACTGCCTAATAACAGCTGTAAACCCTCAAAGCTGTAGCACTACCATTCTGGGGTCCAGGATGTTCCTTGTTACCCAAAATAAAATATTATCTTCTTGTGATGGATTAATGATGGTTAGTCTTCTCCACAATCCTGTATTAGTAATGATAAATAAAAAATACTCCTGCATTTCAGTTTTAAGTTTTGCTTAAAGGATACATGCAATCAGGAGGGAATTTATAAAGATGCTGTAGAAATGGTTGTAAATAGATAGCACTAATGATGCAGAGAGACAAAGCTGGATATACTCAGAGAACAACTCAAAAGCTTTTCAAAAGAATCTATGATGATAATGTTTGTGAAGATGATAATGTTTGTGAAGGAAGAAAACTTTCATTTCCCTCAGAGATAGAAACACATTCCTGACAAAAATTAAAGGATAAAACCACGACTTAAACAACCCTTCTAAAAGGAGATTTTAAGACTTCCACAGTGCTTTTTTGATATCAGAGGACAGCATCTAAGTCTAACTAAAATGCTCATGGTCCTGTTTTTGGCACAAATTATTGTTTCAGCTAGATTATTATAGAATTGTGCTGTGTTTGACTGGGATACACTTAGTTTCCTTCACGGTGGCTAATACAGGGCTATGTTTTGGATTTGCACTGAAAACAGTGTTGATAATATAGAAATGTTTTTGTTATTGCTCAGCAGTGCTTGCACAGAGCCAAGGCCTTTTTCACTTCTTGTACTGCTCTCCCCCCCAGTGAATAGGCTGGGGGTGCATAAGAAGTTGGGAGGGGACACTGCCAGGACAGCTGACCCCAATGGACCCAAGGGATATTCTATACCATATGGCATGATGCTCAGCATACAGAGCCGTGGGGAGAAGAACGAAGGGGGGAAGCTGGGAGTGATGGTGCTTGTCTTCCCAAGTCACTTCTACTCACAATGGAGCTCTGCTTTCCTGGTGATGGGAAGCAGTGAATGAATTCCTTGTTTTGATTTGCTGGAGTGCACAGCTTTTGCTTTACCTCTTTAACTGTCCTTATCTCAACCCATAAGCTTATTCACTCTTACCCTTCTGATTCAGCATAGGGAGGAGTGAGTGAGTGAGTGGCTGTGTGGGGCTTGGTTGCCAGCTGGGGTTAAACAACAACAGGAATAAAGCAGTATTTCTTTCCTCTTCAGGCTTCAAATAGGGAGGACATTTCTTTCCTTCCATAAAATTAAAAGAAAACTTTAAAAGATTTTATATCATGCTGCCGTAAAGTAATCTGTCCAGCTGGCACAGGAGTTTGATAGTAAGAGCACATTGTGGCAGGTGTGCCCACTAAAATACACAGAACAGTCCAAAGTTCATGGAAAGCAAAATGATTACGTGCAGATGCTAACTAACAACCCATGGAAGAAAAACCCACAGATAAGCCTAAACCACTTTTCCTCACACATGCTTGAAGAGAAGGAATGTTCATCCAAGGGAGAAGTGCATTTTAATTCACCACTAGAAGGCAGTAAATGCCATTTGCCCAAATTCTCAGCCTATGCAAAGAGAAATATGTTGAAGACAATCTCATGCCTACACTGCCAAGTCTACTCTCCCCTTTCTTATTTTGTGGCTACCACATAAATTCTGCATTTGCTGTTGTCTGTCATTTGTCAGGGAGGAATATTCAATAGACCATCAGATCATCAAGATTGCTTGACTTCCAATTAACTAATTTTAGTCAGAATCTATTATTAATCTTGAGGTTAAAGAAAAGATTCCTGGCCCTCTAAACACTCCACTAAAGTATTGCCAAGCGAACTTCATACAGAATAGGCCTAGTTGCCATAATGCAGAAACTATTAGAGCTGTGCAAAGTCTTCCCACAATCCATGCAACAAAATGATTTTGGTTTCCACATCTCCAGTTTGCCACTTCATTTAATCCAGTCCTTAACCTACTTTGATTTGGCTAGATATGAGGCAAAATTTCCAATTTAGGCACCGGCAGACTGAAACTTATTGTTCTATCTCACACTGTTTGTCTAATGGCTAACTCCACTGACCAGCACCCTTTCAAAAGTAAAGGAAACTTAATGCTCTTTATCTTAGATTTGAGTGATCTAACAAAACAAGGTGTCAGACACGTAAAATTTGAATTCAAATTATTTCATACTGAGAGTTGAACTGAGTTACCTAGACTCCCATCGATAACTGTGCATTATTATGTACCTCACAATTGCCATCAGAGATGTCTGCCAGAGCTACTTATTCACTCGCTAAAATGGACTAGTATCTATTCTTCACAAATGCTGATATACACATATACACCAGCATCTACTAGGAAACAGTTTTAACCACAAATGTATATTGACTAGTTTACAGCATAAAAAAATATATAAACACAATTAGCAAGGCCCCAAAGTATTTTGTGTTTGTTTCCTAAATTATGCCATCTGTGTCTGTTTGCTAAACTGTGTCTGAGGTGTCATCATATTCATAAATCTTTGATGGTGGTGTGGTAGTGCACAAATGCTTGGAGGTTTGAACATTATTAATTCTGATTTAACCTTCTGCACACTGGTCACCATTAATACCTGTAGGCTAGCATTTATCTGCTTTTTAATGTAAATGCGCAAATCTGAGAACCACATCCTCAGGTAATATAATTAACCATAATTTATTTATGTCACTTTTACCAGATAGAGATTCAACACTGAAAATATACTGGAAAAAATGGCTGACCTTTAAATGATGTTACAGATCAACAACACTGTGACAAAAGCATCCTCATATAAACTCACAAATCTCACCTCTGAGAGGCTGAGTTGCCTACCTCAGGTTTTGCAGGAATAGAACAACTCATCCTTACACAACACTTTACTTAACAGAGAGTAAAGAGAGTCCTTGAAAGATACAGAGTCCAAAGATAATCTAAACCTGAGACAAATAGGAAAAGGCACTTAGAAAGCTTTGTTTCTCTTTCTTACGTTAATATCTAGAGTAATATTTAGCCATTTGTATTAATTTATACAAAAGTGTACTAGTAACACCAGAACTACAAATTCTCCAACTCAGCATATTCTGTGATTCTCTGAGGAGGCTGCGGAGCAGATGAGCAAATTAGACAATATAACAAGCATACAAGGTCATTCTCCTACTTTAAATGTTTTTTCGATACATTATTTGATTTTCATTAACAAATTACGTGAAAAAAACCCATAAACCAGTTCCTGGTGAAATGCTGCCAACAACTATAAATGGCAGAAAAACAGCATAGGGAGCTTAGCCAGATGAATGAAAACCCCAGGGCTTTCTGTATCTTTGCTTTTGCCACTCTACTTCCTCATGCAAAAGTTTTTGTCAAAACCCACAGAATAATGTTTTCAAAATTTTATTTTGCTGTAGGTCAAAAGCTTTTTAACTTGTTCAAGACAATTTTAGCCTACAATGACCAAATTGCTCCTGACACATGTATGTCAGTTTGCTGCTCCTGAAATAGCTTTGAATTTAAAACACTTATTAGTCATTGCCGCACTGAATTGAAAGCCAAGTTGATTTTAAGCCAAGGCTGAAAAATAAAATTTTCTCTCCCCCTGCCAGTATGATAACAGAACAAAACCAGAAATCATGATCAATAAAGCATGATTTTTTTACATCAATTTAAAAAGTACTTATAGGCTTTTCCTACCTCCATGTGAAATGACCTTTTTGTATGGTTCAATGACTTTCATATCAATTCTCTGTTCTTGTTCTCCAATAACGACCGTTCTCCATAACCTGTTGTCCTCTCGCTCCTCTTCAGCAGTGTACTCTGGAATTGATTCAGATTCTTCCTGAGAAGCATCCTTCGTAGCAGTATGCTCTTCTAAAAAACAAAACTGTATATATTACCTCCTCCTGTATATATTGTATATATTACTTCTAAATACTGTTGCTGTTACATACACTTGAAATGAATGACTGGAATTAACTGGATTCTTACAGTACTAGTATAAGTAAGAGCAGAATGTGATCATCTGACAGCCAGTCAATGAGAAGTATCCATTTTGTAAGACTTTTCATTATTACGAACACAAAAAGAACATCAGCAACTATCACTGTGAGGAATATTGCCATGGTATTTTTGGTTTTGCATCCACTTGGTAAAACTGAGTAGCTGCTCACTGGTTACTGCACCATAGGCCTTTTAAAATGTTTGTGTTGCAGGTATAAGAACTATGCTGGAAAAAAAAAAGGAGGAACTAAAAGTGAACACAGGAGTACCTCCTGTCTAGAGAGGAATTATCAGAGAGCTATAGCTTCTCAACTTTTTCCCAGTTTGTCTCCAATCTCTTCACAATCACCATCAGAAAACATGAAGAACACCCATCTTCCTCTGCTTCAGTCATGCTGACTCCTCATGTAAGCACAGTAGTTGCCTCCCCCAAGGACTGTGGCTGAGGTTAAATACCAGTTTTCTCATAGATATGAAGTACAGAGCAGTCATGCAGTCCGACTCGTTCTATGAGCACCCTTGAGAGAACAGGCACATGTAGTCCACAGGCACAATGACCACAGTAAATAAACTGTATGGCTGACAAGTGACTAGGAAGTCTCAAACACAGCCCCTCTGCTGGATACTCTTAGTTTCAGAAAAACTGTGATGTAAGTAATAAAATCTATATTTCCATTGCACATGGACGAGATGGTTCTTAACTGCATTCCAGTTTTTCAAATTTAATGGCTGTTTACAGAGAAAGTGACAGGAAAAGTGATTATGTCCACAGCTGGAAATACTTATTTTCCCTCTTTAGTTTTTGTTACAACATACTGTGTTTTCCATGGGGTAAAAAAAAATTCCTCTTTTGTACTATTTTGCAATATTCTGTATAGATATTGTTAATTTACCTTCATCGTAAAGATTCTGCACATTTTATGCATTACGCATATTTGAAGTAAATTGTTCTTTTTAAAGCATTATTCTGGCTGTGAAGTCATAAGAGCAGAATTTTATTTGCAAATCAATAAGCGAGGTAACAGTAAACAAAGATACATTGAGATACATAATGACATACACGTGTATACTTTAAAAGCTGTAAAAATCCTATTTGAAAATACCAAAGAGATCTATGAGATTTAAGAATAAACTAAAAGAAGCAAGTTTAATTGACAGGAACTAAAGAACACAATGTTTCATAGATGTCCTCAAACCCTTCTATGTATTGGGTTATCTACAGATGCCTCTGGTTAATGTTGCTTCTTGAACTACTCATACAAACTGAAGTATATGATCCTTAAAACACACTAGTTTATTGTAAAACTTAAATCAATTATCTTTATGAAATTAGGAATACGATAGTATACTGTGTTTATACCACATATATCTACACAGAACCTTTAGGCACAAACACATATGTGTACTAACTCTTAAACTGTAAACCTTGCTGATAGTTGCCTGGGAGAAGAGACCAACCCCCACCTGGCTACAACAAGGTTTTCTCCGTTAAAATCTATCAATAATTTCACAAAATTTGTTAGAAATACCAAATTTCTCTAAGTACACACAAAAAAGCTATTAAAAATCTCTATATTAGGTTGAGTATATATTTTTTTGTTTTGTTACAGTATGACAGGAAGCTGAACATGAGCCAGCAGTGTGCCCAGGTGGCCAAGAAGCCCAGTGGCATCCTGGCCTGGATCAGGAACAGTGTGGCCAACAAGCCCAAGGAAGTGATTCTTCTCCTGTACCTGCACTGGTGAGGCCACACCTGGAGTACTGTGTCCAGTTCTGGGCCCCTCAGTTCAGGAAGGATATTGAAGTCCTGGAGCAGGTCCAGAGGAGAGCAACAAGGCTGGTGAAAGGGACTGGAGCACAAGTCCTATGAGGAGAGGCTGAGGGAGCTGGGGCTGTTCAGCCTGAAAAAGAGGAGGCTCAGGGGAGACCTCATCACTCTCTACAACTACCTGAAGGGAGGTTGTAGGCAGGTGGGGGTTGGTCTCTTCTCCCAGGCAACTATCAGCAAGACAAGAGGGCACGGTCTTAAGTTGTGCCAGGGGAGGTTTAGGTTAGATATTAGAAAGAAATTCTTTACAGAGAGGGTAAGCAGGCATTGGAATGGGCTGCCTAGCGTGGATTCTCCATCCCTGGAGGTTTTTAAGATGAGACTGGATGTGGCACTTCGTGCAAGGGTCTAGCAACCACAGTGGTATTGGATCAAGGGTTGGACTTGATGATCTTGGAGGTCCCTTCCAACCCAGCTGATTCTATGATTCTATGACTAACAAAGTCTGAATTTCTACTGCTGCCTGTCTTGTATTTTCTGTCTCTAATATGAAGTATTGTTAGGGAATTATACTGACAGAATATCCCCCTCTATAAAGATCATGACTGAGGCAGAGAACGGTAGCTAGCAAAACAGTTTTAGTGAAAAGAGGCTGGGCTAGGTAACTTGCAGACTAGTGCCAAAATTGTGTTTGGGGTCTGATAATTATTTTTTTTTTGGTTGGTGAAAGCGCAGATGATGAAGAATGACAAAGATCCTGATAAAACTTCTGATGCTGAAATCAGACACATGAATTATTTTTTGATAGAAATTATACAAGACTGCCTCTTCCTCATGAAGTATCTCTGCTCTACTGCCTGGAGTGTTGATTTTGCAGAGAAAGATGCACTAGTGTGAAATTCAGAAAGGACATAAACATCTGCAGACAAAATAATAAACACTTTTACTTTACAAATAATGCTGATTTGGGGGTAGGCCTTTACTGATATTCATGTATGGTCTTCAGAAATGCAATTCTTATGCCATCTAAAGCAACTATAATAAAAAAATTATTTCAGAAGCTAGCATGGGTTCTGAAAAAGAATGTTTAAATGTATGGTATTAGTGACAAAAAGAAAACCACTCTGTGAAACTGATGATCAACCAATCTCTAAACAAGTCAGGTGCTAGTTTGAGACAAGTATTTTAGTGTTTCTGCTCTCATCTATTTTCTTGCATATTGCAGTTATGATGATTCTTCTTCAACATTCTTTTAGACAAACGGGTTTCAGTATTACTTGTAATACAGACCCATCAGTTTTTCAGTGATGAGGAAGACCCCTGAACCATGACAATAGTCTTGCTTTTCTCTGTTGTCTTTCATAGCTTAAAGGGACTTTCAACAGTCTCATCATGACAAGTTAAAAATCATTGCTCTCTATGGTCTCAGCAGCTACGTCTTCTCGTTATTTACTTTCCTGGGTTTGACACCGGTTAGAAACATTAAACTGTGGGAGACTCCAAGTGCTGGTAACATCAGAGTGCATACTAGTTAATGGCAGAGTACAAAAGTACAAAGATAATAAAGGCTATTTACCATGCAATTAAACCATTCTTCACTTTTCTTAAAACTATAATCTTAGCTATCAAATTCATTTTATTTATAGCTAACTTCTTTTATTATTCTTTTATTATGCTGGCTTCTTTTGATAAAATGTTGACTTTTTTCCTTTTCTACTCTCTGTTCATGGCTCTTTTTAAGTGGAAGACATTTTTGTTACTAAGTATGTCTTAAACCAAACTACACAACTGCAAAAATGTCACTAAAAACTCAGGGACCTTGAGCTCTTCACACAGGAGTTCAGGGAAACTGGTCCAACTTTAAGAACTGAAGGAACCATCACATTCAGAAAGCAGCAAAAAAAAACCACTGGGAAGAATGCTTGCCAGAAATACATCTGCCACCAAAATCACTAGAGCTGAATTTAATTATTTGAGGGCTTAAAGGCAAAATCTGTTCTACTGCAGGCAGAGATTTCTTTTCTCTCACACGGTAGTCACAACAGTCTAAGCAGGTTAGCTCGCGCGTGTGTGTGTTAACCTTTGCTATAAAATCTTCTAACCATCAAGCAACTCATCTCTATGCTCTGCATCTACCCATAAGGATATCGGCCTTCTAATGAGAAGTAACATTAGAGATGCTCATGCATGATTGAGTACACAGTAATGCTTCTTTAGCAATATCACTTAAAATGATGAAACTGTTCTTGTATGCTCAAGTGACCTCACTAGCACTAGAGAATGTAAATGCATGGGAAAATTCCGTTTAAATTGATCCAGTTTTTAAAAGTTTCTTTCTGCTGTAGGTTGTAAAATGATCACACTCCTTTTTCTGTCAAATAGCTTATTATCTGTATGATCACATCAGTGATTACAGGTCTTGTATATTTTATGAGGTACCAGCGAGGAATGAGTGTTAACACCCTATTTTGTACATCACGAGGGTAAATAAAGTGAGTTAAACAGTGTAAAACACTTTCACATCATATTTCTTTGAGAGAAAATCCTTAATATGCAAAGGAGGAGTGAAGGGTGTATCTATACTGCATGGCTAGTTCTCCTGAGAAACGATATTTAAATAACTGGAATGAAGAATTCTGTCGTTCCATCACCTGAGCTGGCTTTATCAGGCTATGCACACCACCTTCCACATCTCAGCTTCTCAATCATACATGGGAATAAAACGTCGACATTTCTTCCTAACAGAAGACCTCTCAGCACCTTGTGTCTACCTCACTTATACACTGCAAGATCTTTGGTGCAGCTTATGTCAGCTGCACAAAGTTATATTCCCAAGTACTACTGACGTAACTGTAAGCTAGAGCTGCCCAGCGCTGCGCTGCGCTGCAGTTAGCTACAGCGTTCTCTATAACAAAGATCAATTGCTTTCTTCTTGTTTTCAGACAAGTCCTATAGTACTGGACAAAGACGGGACTCTGAATTTGATTCTCTCTAGGTAGCTGCTCTTACTTTATTAGATCAGCTGTACTATTTTTTTCTGCACTCTAAAAAAGTAGAAGTATACTGTTTTACACAGGTGAAAGGTTAAAAAATAGCAGACAGCAAAAATAACCTGGATGCCTAGCATTAACTCTCAAATGCTTTAACCATCCTGATAACCTCACAGACATGAGACTGATCATGTAAGCAGTAAAAAGAAAAAAAAGATGAACTCTGTGTTTACAATTTAAAATATTACCTTGTCCAGTGTATTCAAAAGAGTCTGCTTCATCAGGAGTGTCAAGGTCATCTACATTGATGTCAATTTCATCTGGTGTATCCAAATTGTCATCAGAAAGCACAGACCCTTCACTCTGGTCCAAAGAGAGATTGATGTTTGGAGCAGTGAGCTTTATCCTTCGGGGTTGGGAACCATTAAGATCAAGAGAATTGGGAGGTTCTTAAAAAAAAAGACGAGGAAAAAAGGAACTTTATCTACTCCACACACAATTCACCTCCCATACACTTAAAAACCACTTCAAACACACTGAGACAGATCAATTTTAGTAACACCATGACATTTAAGACCACCTAACACAAAACACAAATATCAACATTGCTATTTAGTGAAATAAAACAAGCATTTACAGGAACAGTCAGTGTAGCTCAGAGCTGCTAAATTATGCAAAATCCAGATTCTGTTTTCTGCAATCATCAGACAAAAATCAGGTATTGAACATGCTCTGACCAAACTGCTTAAGAATTTAAAGAGCAATATACAAGTCATTTGAGCTATGAACCAAGACACTGCTGAGTTCTGGGAAAATTCATAGGAGTGAAACCCCCAGTAAATATTTATTTTCTCATGCACTTGGTGCTACTTGAATGGTGCTGATTTGCAAGTAGTTATGTCTTTAGTTTTAACTATGCAATATCTTAATACAATAATAGAAATAAAAAAACCTTCAGTCTCTTAATCAGTCTTAAATAAAAATAGTCTTCAAAAAGACAAAAGCTAGGTATGCCTTTGCCCCTTGCCTATATGTTGTGTGGCCCATTTCAAGCTGTTCTAACTTGGTTCGCTTAGACAGCAGTCAATTATAAAGTAAATAATACAGATTATTAAAACTTCACAAGGACTAAACAATGCACAAGAGAAAATGTAACACTACAATTATTATTTCTCAAATGAAGAAAATAATTGACTAAATAAAGCAAACTTAACACTTTTTTCTTTTTGACACTGAACTGATTCTTTACCAGCACAGAAATATCTTTCTCACTGCAAAATTAAATGCCATGGGAATAAGATACAACTAAGAAAACGAGTTAGAGCTTCTCTCACCAGGTCTCATCTCTGTAGAACTGGGGCTTAGTACACCCTCAGATAAGGGGATGTCCATTCCCACATCCTCTTCTACCAACCTGAGAGGTAAAATACAAAGTAAAATCTTAAAGAGATGCATGGCTTGACCTTGGTATCAATACAGCTCATGTGATTACAGGGAACCGAAAAATCCTTCAGCATAGCCAGTTCAGAGTCTGATCACAAAACTGATGTGAGAAGCAAACACAGCTGTTGTAATTGTACTGTGTCATTTTTACCCCTAATTTACACACATTTCTGTAGAGCCTTTGGAGACTACGGGGCACAGATATCCACTTTTACCTGTATCAAGACACAGGTTGACAAACAGCAGTGTTTCTCATTTTATGCAAAGGAAGTTGGTCTTTTGTCATCCAGCAAACTAGATACATGATTGCAGAGAGCTTCAGTTTCTCTTTGTACAACAGTATATTCACAACTGTATATACATTTACTGTATAGCAAAAATGAGATGAGTAGGTTTTTTCATTCTTTTGGTATCAATTGTGTTTTAGAACAATTCTGATCCAAATTAGTAGTACTGAAGCAGTTGATGTACTGCACTGAAAGAGCTCAGAAAGTACAAAAATGAAAACCAAAATTACATCATGGATTTTCAAAGACTAAAATGTTGCAAAATATCCTACCTAGATTCCATTTTTAGGATGGTACTAAGAAATTACATTTAACTTTCATACATATATAAGACAAGGAAAAGGCATTACATGGTGAAAACAGCAACAAAGGTGGTTGAATGCTTAAAGAAATTGACTTGAACTGTTTTCATGTCTATTTGCTATTCAAGCATTCTACAAAATACTTGCTGGAAGGATGGTTCAACTGTAAATAGGAAACAATATTTTACATTTTCAGGACACTCTTGACAACTTCCAAACCATTTGCAATGAAAACGTATGATTTCAAGAGAGCTTCATTCACTTTACCAAAATAACTGTATTATTGTATAAATTATATTACTATCCCAAAGTGTCTATTCCCACCCCCCCGAAAATCTGAAGAATAGACCATTTTTACACTTTGACTAACAGAAGTGTGATGAGTTCAAAGAAGGTACTTTTCTCTGCCACAGCATCAGCTAGCTATGTTATGAATGATTCAGCTGAATGGACCCGAATAGGCTTGGCTTGTTGCTCCTGCAGTTTCTTCCTACCTTCATTTTCCCAATGAGAAGGACTATCCTTATTATCTTACTGTGTGCAGACAAGACTCTTCTGGTCAATCATTGTATCAGACTGTGAGTACAGTTTCTCTGATTTCTTATTAATTTCATACAAATTAAAAGTAATTGTGTATATGTAGGCCTGCCAAAGGCTTCACTGTGTTAAAAGTTGAAAAAGATCTTTACCTCAAGCCCCATGCCATCAAATTCCCATACAGATAGGGAAACTAGTGAACTCCCACATTTCTGTGGGTCCATAAAGAGTACAGAAAATTTAACGCTATGGTTAAACACTGTTGTGCTGCTCAACTCATAACCAAGCCTTCTCTCTCAATAAAAACTTGTTCTACTAATTTTGATTTTATCCCCACATTCTCTATACTGTATCTTTCACAAGTACAGAAATGAACAGCTTAATAATTTTTACAAAACATGCCAATTGTGGAATACGTTTAATTACTGTCAAATAAGGCTTGAATAATCTTTCTCTTTGGATACACAAAATAACAGTGAAAAAACTTGATCAAACTATCCTGCTTATGAATAAAAAGAATGGCACAAATTGTCTATAAAGTACCATTTCCTTTTTTTTTCCTACTGTAGTGGTTTGGATCTTGTTTTCCCCCCAGAGGCTAAGAAAAGTGGTAACCCTCAAGGGGTGGAAACCCCTGGAAGTTTTGAAGTTCTGCCCAATGGGCGCTCCTGCAAAAAATGTAAACATATCACAACCAGACCGGAAGAGAAGAGTTGTAGTTTTGGGTTAGAAGAAGTAGCCATGTTGTAGAGCCACGAGGAAGGGGCTCTGAGCCCCTCGGGGCCTCTGGGGCCTCCCAGCCCCTGGCTGGGGGGGACTGCAGAGACTTGGAACAGTGTTAGACTGGACTAAGTGTCTGTAGTATGCTGGGAGATGTTTTTCTCCATGGGCGCAGAGCAGCAGCCGGCACTGACCAGAGAAACGGTGGCAGAGAGCCAGGACAGATAAGAACTGAACCGAACAGCAAACGGCATGCAGCACACTGAGAGAACTCCTGGAAGGAGACAGAGAACCAAGAGAGAGCCAACAGCAGCAGATGAGAGCAGAACTAGCTCTACAGACAGAGTTTGGGGTAAGAACTGATACCAGACCTCCCAAAACTCCTTTGAGACCTCCTGGAAGGAGGAAGATGATGGACTCTTACTTGAAAGAGCCTTGCAGTGCTACAGCACTTGCAGAGAGGAGCTGAGAAGCTCAAGGCGTCCTGAAGCTGGACCGGGACAGCCAAAGGAATGTGGAGGAGGCCTTCGCCCCCCCCCCCGCTGCCTGGAGACAGAGCACGGAGCTCTGCAAAGGGGAATTTGAATCCCCTGAGGAAGGGAAATGCCCCTGCATTTCGTGATATACCTGTGGTGACGCGAGTCTGGTCCCTGCTGGCAGTCCACAGGTGAGGCCTTTGCTTGGAGACCCCCTTGTGTGTATTGAACAGAGATCCAGCTACAACAATCCAGTTACTGCTGCATGCATGAGATGAGGAGACCTGCTGCCTTAGAAGAGACTCCTGCTTTGAGACTGGAAGGGATCTGTCCTTCTTTCCTTCCTGGACTTTTATTTGGAGGGGAGAAGAGATCTGATCCATTGTAAATACTATATGTCATGGTAGAGATAGTTGTGATCGTGTGTATAATGTGTTATAATATTTATTTGTACAGTCATTGTAATATATTCCCTTTCCCCCATTCTGAGTCTGGTGTGTTTTGTCTGGAAAGAATCATCCCACATTAGATTGAGATGTGGGAGGGGACTTAGACTAGGGAATTAGGATTTTGGGGCTATCTCAAACCATGACACCTACTCTGTAGAATTATCTGTGTTCAGAAGCACTCAATACCATCGCAATTTACTTAGAAAACATAAATAAATCAGTAGAGTATTTGGCTTATTTTTTGTGTGTCTATTCAATTCATAGTAAAATACGTATAATGAAATATAATTCATTCAACTGAACTCACTATAGAAAAATTTGAATTCTGAAGAAGTTCTGTAGGTAACAGCCAGATAAGGTAAGAAATCATAGTAGTGGAAAGAGTGTGGGGAGAGGATGAATACTTCTAACCCATTTTAAATTCAGAGTAAGACATTATTTGGTGCATTATTAACCTTTCTAAAAATAAAACTATGAAGAGTTCTTTGGTTACAGCAGCTCAGGACTAGTCAGATGATGACTTATGGGTACTCAAGGGTTTATGTTTTGGTTGGACAGAACAGGGTTGTGATACAGTCACATAAACCATTAATTTATAATACTTCTTACAGCCTTATCAGACCAAATGGCAATTCCTTACTGAACAAGCTTTGGAAATTACTGCAGGACATTATTTGAAAGGAAACACTCAAAGTTGTGTGAAGACTAGGATACAGGAGAATAGTGAATTTTCTGGGTTTCTGTATTAAAAAGAGACACTATTCTCTGCACAAAACAAAAATGTTTGAGCAGAATGAAGATCGTCTCTGTATGATAAGATCATGACTAAATTTTGTATACTCTATCCCTACAGAAACAGTGATAATCATAACATGAAAAAAGCAATTTCACACAAGTCATTAATTCACAAATTTAGAGTTGTCTAAAATATTTGCAATGCCTGGGACAGAATTTTTCTAAGTCATGACATTTCTGGGAATGCATTAAGACTGCTTTTCTCCCTGTGGCATCTCTATTTGCTGCTTTCCGTAGAGTCTCTTACACTTTCACAACAAAAATTCGGCTTTCACTGGGACCACTACAGCTGAGTTATACCAGAATTTTATATCATAGTTGTGTTTAGAAGAAGACTACATTTCTAGGGATTGAAAGATATTTGTGTTTCAATTTCTGTTGAAATACAGCTACAGGCAGTATACTAAAAAATACCCCTCACTTAGGGATTACAGTTAAACAGCATCAGAATTTGTCTGTGAATCTCTAATTTTATTTTGTTGGCACAGTGTTATTAATGTCAATAATCCATATTGTTCATATTTGGTTATTTAATTTGTTCTGTGGTCCTGAAAACTCTGGACCAAAGCAGGCATTTAAAAATCAGTTTAAGTCCAGTACCAAAAGCTGGCACAAGCTTCTCCATTGTATCTTCAATCACATAAAAGATGTTACCACCTTTCAGAAGATTTTTAGCAGCAATTAAATTCCTGTGGGTTTTTTCTCTGTTTGTTTGGGGATTTTTTGGTGTGGTTTTTTTTGTTTGGTTTTTGGGGGTGGGGGGATGGGGGGGTGACTTTTTTTGCTTCTTTTTGGTTTTGTTTTTTTAAATTGTGTCAGGTTCTTACTTACTGTCAAATACAGCCAACAGACTTTTTGGAGAAGAGTCTGACTCGGAAGCTAGTCCTATTTTTCCATATGCCCTGTGCTTTGCCCAAACAGATTAAATTGTCCTTGCCAGACATACATGCCTTATGTTCTGTGAAACTTCCTATTTTTTAAATGCCAAGTTAATATTTGTTCAGTCATAAATTAATAGGCAATACAGGCATCTTTCAAATCTCATGGCTTTAGAAAGCCAGTCAGTGAGTATGACTTCTGTGACACCACCTTGACATATGGCTCCAGAATTGCCATCAGAATGAACAGGATATGGATGAAGGTTGTTTTCTAGAGATATAGCTTCTCATTTTCTCAGAAATTGGATTTTTCTCAAAATTGGCTTTTGAGAGCATGTTATGCTGAGCAGTTCAGCACTTTTCAGAGTAATTTCCGGCTGTGTAGAAGCTCTCGGCAGAGCTCAGCAAGAACTCTAGTAATGGAAGATAGACTCCAAAAACTTTAAAATAAGTAACTATCTCCTCTTCCTTTCCCACAGACTACGTCACATACTTCCAAAATCCTGGCTTATAAAATTGCCTTCCATACATTGCAACTGATGCCATGGATGATCTGGTCAACAACATTAGAGAAAGAAAAATATTTTTATTTTTAATCCCACCTTAATAAACACTCCTTATTGAAGAAATAAATTATGTTACTTTAGAAAGGTCCATTCTAATCAGATATGATTTACTGGATTGATAAAAAAAGGTTCTTTTACTTGGAACAGAGGTCAAAGTCAATTAAGGGGTTTTGTGTCAAAAATGACTTATTTTATGTTGTACACAGACAGGTCATTAAGGATCAGGTACACTGGGAATCAAGTTACTGATTATTTGCTCTGATATTCAGGTCAACATACTTGTTCAGAAGCAGCTAAAACACCCATTTCTCAAAGGTGGATCAGAGGCAGACACTAAATTCATATGAAAGGAGGAGAGTTTGGAGGCTGAAACACTTTCCTTGCTGTTTTTGTAAAACATTCTTACAGCTCAATAAATTAATAAGCTTTAAAGAATTGAGTGCCCTCTCAAATCAGTGTTTCTCCAAATAAAAGTTATCCTTCCTGACTTTTCTAGGTACAGTAGCATTCTGCTATTTTGGAAAGAGCAGCTCTGAATTTCACAGCAATATGTCATAATTCCTATGGGCTGTGCTGCGTCTCCCTTGTGTCATCTGTGATATATATCACCAGTTTCCCAAGGTGCTCTACAGCAATTATATTTCAAGAAGTTAATTTCTTTAGTCTAAAACAAGAAATGTCTACAATGCGCTGCTCTGAATGAACATCTACAACCCGCAAAAGAGAACAACATTAATCCAGCGGTGACTGTCACTTCTATAAAGCAAATTCCTCCAGTCCAACCTAGCACAACTTACCAGCCTGACTTTAAATTGTACACGTTTTCCCACACTTCTGTACTCACCATTGCAGAAATTTATTCTGAAGTGAAGCCCACAGCTGCCAAACACTTTTCCTAGATAAGTAAATCACATTTCCTCCATGTTGTTTCCTCTATATACAGAAATACTTTTATACTTAATTTTTTACAAGATGTCAGAAGTTTTTTATGAAGTTTCAAAGCACGATGAGTAAAAGGAATGACCTGGATGAAATCTCCTCCACTCATATTAATACTTGCTTGGTTTGGATATTAAATGGGAGGAGGGGAGATGAAGTACAATGAAAAAGTTATTCAGAGACTAGACATATAGGCTTTTTTCATATTCTCAAATCCACACATAATGCAGGTACACCCTGGTCTTGGAGGGAAATAAAGTGGGCTATAAGTCCTGCTTATAGTCCACTTCCTCACTGGTTTGCAGTGAAAAATTGAGCTGTTTTGAGAATGAATGCACTAATTATGAAATTTTTGGTATGAAAACAAGAAAGGGAACTTTAACTCCTCCTCCAATTACTTTTTTAGCACGCAGGCAGCACAAAGTCCTTCTCCTTTGAACTCCTCCTGTCTCCACCCTGTGAGACCACCCTTACGCAAGTCCAGAGCCCAGGAAAACAGAAATGAGAACTGGAGGGATTGAACATAGGAGTACAGTATTTTCCTTAGAAGGTATTAAAAAGTATTTATCCAGTAATGCCTGTCCAATGACTCTCAGCACAGCTCCATCTGTAAATGCCCTTAGGATTAAGGAGTGTTAAGTGTGTTGCTAGGCCAAAGGCCAGTATCTTGTGCAAACCCATCTGTGGCCTTTCTGCTGCCTGAAGCAACCTACTGATGGGTCTCGTGGCATTTTGATTGCTCCACCTGGAAGATGTCTAACCTCTTTCAGACAAAATGAGAATTCTTTCCTACTAAGGAGCAATTAAAAGCCTCAGAAGTGGAGCCTAATGCAAATGTTCAAGCACTCCACAAACTACAATTTACATCAAGAAAGAGTTTACACACGGTGTTTCCTTAATTGCTATATTATTCTTTGTTTACAATTCTGTGCTACAGAAATTCATACGAATTTAAAGCCAAAATATCTCACCAGATATCTGACTTAGAAGTGGTGCTTCACTATCACCCATCTCTGTAGCTACTTGTCATGGTTTAGGTTGAGCTGGCAACTAAGCACCTTATAGCAACTTGCTCACTTCCCCTCACCCCAGTGGGATGGGGTAGAGAATCAATACTAAGACTTGGTTGAGATAAGAACAATTTAATAATAATAGTAATTAATAACAACAACAGCTTTGTTCTCAAATCATGATTGGTCCCCTTTCTGGGTAAATCCCCAGTTAATATACTGGGCATGATGTTCTATGGTGTGAAATATCCCTTTGGCCAGCTTGGGTCACCTGTTCCAGCTATGCTCCTTCCTGACTTCCTGTGCACCTACTTGGTGACAGGTCATGAGACACTGAAAACATCTTTGACTTAAGGTAAGCACTACTTAGGAGCAATTAAAATATCAACACTATTCTCATACTGAATACAAAACACACTATTGCATCAGCTACTTAGAAAAAATGAACTCTATCCCCACTGAAACCAGGACACTACTCCAACATTCATCTCATTCACCTCACCTCATATAAAAGGTATCAAACCCCACTCTGTTATCACAATTAAACATTTCACACTTTATTTCATTTTTAGAAATGAAACTGTTTTGCTGTTTTGCATTTCTATCCAAATAAAACATCTTTCCCTTTCTTTTGTACATTATGTATGTGTGCTCCAAGTTTGTGGCTTGTAATTGCTATGCCACTTCTGCTCAGAAAAAGATATGAGAAGTTCACAGACCATCACTACAGTAGTATGTTTTAAAATAACAGCAAACGTCTACTTTCTACTTTCACTACTTTTTCTTGGAGTGCTCAAAAAAGACAGAACATAGTCACTGTTCTTTGTTTTAAATAGAGGATGGTTCTTCCAGTTAGAGATGCAACTGCATAAACTATGTCACAACTGAGATATGTTATTTCATAGACCTTTAATGCTAATGGACTCAAAACAAATTCTAATTTAATCTGTGTGTGTTTGCATGTTGATACTTATCATCCATGTAAAATGGGAAGCAATGTTCTACAAACTCAGAGAACTGCTGGACATACTTCAATATCAACTGTGTCTACAGACAAAAACAGGTGCTCTAGGAAACAGTGTTACTACATAATGTTGAAAAATAACACCTGAAAAAATATGGGCTTTAGTGTAAAGAAAGTTTGATGAAAACACACAGAAAAAAAAACAGAGAAAGAAGTCAGAAACATTAGTCGCCAAAACCCCAAATGGATTGTGCACTTAGAGATAAAGAAACCCATTCGCAATAAACCCAAAATTACTTCCTAGTCCTTTGCTACAAAACTTCTGGACAAAACCCAAAAATTTACACTGATGCCTACCCAGAGATAAGAGACCGTGGTGTGAATTTTTTAGGTTCAGCAGAATTAATGATCCCTAAACTGTAGCAGAGTATGCAACAAATCAAAGTGACATATACTGTACAAGATTTAGTCAATATCAGTCAGAGACTATGCTTCAACTATATCTTCATATCAAGAAAATGAGTATATGGGAAGGAATCCACTCCAGGATATCTGAGACTATAAAAAAAGTAATTATTTTTACTCACAGTTGTGTAAAATAATTATACTGTATACAGGTGACTTGTAAAATGGATTACTTTTATAACCTCCCAAGACCTGCATTTAGCAACCATGTGTTAGTATACTAAATTAACTGTGTTTCTATTGCTATTTATTTAGTAACTTTTAATCATAAATTAGTTCAGGAAAAATCTATAGATTGAGTACTAGAATTTATGCATAACATGAGACTTTTATTCCTGTATCTGGATGCAAACCAAAAAAAAAAAAAAAAAAAAGCTGTGGTGATTTGTATGAGCCAAAAGGTTTACTAATCAAATGTCAACTAATCATTGTCATACTGCTTGCTGCATAGTAGATAACATGCTCATAATCCCGTTTTACAGAAAATGATGTCACTTACAACAGGTACAGAACAAACCATTGCTAAAAATTAGTAAAAATCTAAGTTCCTTGGTTTTCATACTTCATTTTTCAGACTTAAGTCTTCTTTTATTGGTTATGCTGTTACTCCGTGTTTTCCATGTACTGACAGTTTACTTCATTTTCAGCATGACAGTCGGATGAAAAGGTTAGGCATGTCAGCAAGAGATAATATTCTCTCTGTAGAAAAATCCTGTATTCTAGCCACAAGATTTGAGAACATGTTAAAATTCTCACTTTGGGCCATTTTTAACCATTCTTTATGAAAATGTTTCCTATTCTCCAATCAAATTCATTGTTTAGTATTTATTTACCTACTGATCTTTTTCCTCTTTTCAAATCAGTACTGTAAGCCTCCTTTTTTCCCCAGGTCATAGTAGTAGGCTCTCCTGGCTGCTTATATCACTTTTTAAGACTGTTAAAAAATATAAAGCACATGCCTCTGCTTTCACTGCTGCTAGGCAGCCACATGCTGTCTGTCCTCACTCCCTGCCAGCTTCCTCCCTGTGCCACAGCACAAGAGAAGCAGGTAAAGCCATGGAGGGACAAATCTAAGTAAACAGGCATAATGGAATTCACTAGGCTATTTCAGCAACCTTATGCATACGCCCATGGATGAGGCTGGCTTATGGAAGGAATCCAAGGCTCCAGGCTTCTTCAATTACCTGTGACTTCCAGCCATATGAAATAAAAACATATCTTAATACAGAATGAGGGAAATTTAAAGACCCAAACCTAGATGTCTTGCTGAAATGGGGTCTTAGAAATGCAAGCCAGGCTGATGCTGCCCACAGGAGAACCCAGAGTCTCCAAAAGTCTCTTCCTAGAGGTTTGTCACCAGCAGGCCATAGGATGCTACAGCAAAGACAGTGCAACCCAATGCACAACTATTTCTTAACTTATCTTGTCCTTTCTGCATCCCCTTCTGCTCTAGAGAGAGGGCCATCATCCCTTCATGGTGCTTTTCAGAGCTACTAATCATCTAAATAATATTTCCAAAAATAATTTACCATACTTTGGGCAACAGCTTTATGAGTTAAAGACAATAAATTATTCACTGTTACAGAAGAGAATCAGAGAAATTAACTTTGAGAGTGTCCATTAGTTGTGAGTTCCTGATACATGATGTCTAATAACCTTTGGCTTTTTTTCTGAATACGTAGCATTTTATAACATCTATATGGCATTACTGATCCTCATGACTACATCCCACCAAAAAAAACTGGTATCATCAGATTCCAATGGCTTCAGTTTGGCATCCAAAAAAACCGAACTCAGTTAACAGTCAGTGGAGAGGGACATATGCAATTCAAGCAGCCTCTAACTCCTGTGACCTGCCCCACACCTCATAATAACTTCACGGCATAAGCACAGACAGGAGCCAATTCTTTAGGGCAATATTTTCCAACTGTATCCATAAAATAGTACTGTCTCCAACTACATATTTTCCAGTCAAGTGCAGAACCTGCTGCTTCCTAATACTACCAATATTACCACTCCAAAAATATTCCCTTAAGTCAATATTCGGTGTGCAAAAACAGGTAGAGAGTAACAAATGCTAAGACAGAAATAACAGGTCACTAAACATCTATTTCTTTGCTTTGGTATTGCATTCATATACCACCATATAGTCTTGCCCTAAGAGCAGGGTTAGGTGCCTCTGTTAGGTGCCTACATCAGTGCTCCTTAATCTTTACTGAGACAGTGGAAAATTGCCAGGATTAACAACTCAAACGTGGTGAGCATGCATGATGGGTGCTCCTCCATCAATACTGAAAGATCACAAGGTCTGGCGAAGTGCTGTGTAGGTTCGAAGCAGTATTGGCATTTAGAAGGCATGTTTCAACTCATCTGATCTCTCTGCTCTTAATAAATGTTGTGAGTATTGTACAAACAATATTCCACAGATCTCAATGATCTGTTAAGCAATAACGACTGCTGAACAAACATTACAAATATACTGTAACATGATAATGCCAGAAGGGAAAGTAGAAGTTAAATCAATCTGATTCAAAAGATTTTTAGGTGTAACCCGAAAATATATTTTCTTTGAAATTTGTATTTCTAAAATTTATTAAGATGCCAGGCATAATCATATATCTGGGACCTGATTCTGACCTTTTACTTTCACTGAGCAATTAATTATTCCTTTAGAAAACTCTGTTTTAGTTTTCCTCACCTTAAAACCAGTTTTCTTTCCAGAATGTGGAGTTCAAAGTGACCATTTTCCTGCCATACTGTGCTGTTCATCTGACCATCATCAGAATACCTGCAGCTTCAAATGATGCAACTAGCACATGAACAGCACTTGAAAAAGCAGTGTGCACCTTCTACCCAGTGCAGCCACCTGTACTTTCAGGAAGTATGCTAATGCTTTAAGAGTAGTTGATGGGGTAGAGTTTGCAAGAATAGAAGCTGAAAAATCTCTAGGAAGTTTGAAAATTCTCACTGTACTTGTGTGTGGGGAACTCCCCTCCAACTATTATTACAATCTACACCTTATCAAACATATTTGTTTCCAAAGGAAGACATGCTCAAATAACACAGTCATAACCATTAGTTCTGAAACTGAGGAACATCTGAACTTCCATGGCTATTTCCTGGGCTTTTCATAGAATCATAGAATCAACCGGGTTGGAAAAGGCCTCAGATCATCAAGTCCAACCCTTGATCCACCACCACTGTGGTTGCTAGACCATGGCACTAAGTGCCACATCCAGTCTCATCTTAAAAACCTCCAGGGACGGAGAATCCACCCTAGGCACCCCATTCCAATGTCTGATTACTCTCTCTGTAAGAAATTTCTTCCTAATATCCAACATAAACCTCTCCTGGTACAGCTTAAGACCATGCCCTCTTGTCCTACTGCTGGTTGCCTGGGAGAAGAGACCAACCCCCACCTGCCTACAACGTCCTTTCAGGGAGTTGTAGAGAGTGATGAGGTCTCCCCTGAGCCTCCAGCCTAAACAACCCCAGCTCCCTCAGCCTCTCCTGATAGGACTTGTGCTCCAGTCCCTTCACCAGCCTTGTTGCTCTTCTCTGGACCTGCTCCAGCACCTCAATATCCTTCCTGAACTGAGGGGCCCAGAACAGGACACAGTTCTACAGGTGTGGCCTCACCAATGCTGAGTAGAGGGGAAAAATCACTTCCCTGGTCCTGCTGGCCACACTGTTCCTGATACAGGTGAGGATGCCATTGGCCTTCTTGGCCACCTGGGCACACTGCTGGCTCACGGTCAGCAATGTTTCTGTAATAGTGTTAACTTCTTGCATTGCTTAATGCATTTGTTTCTCTTTGTGTATGAAAGATGACATGTATAATGATGATGACACTTATTACCATCCTATACCAGCTGGAATCAAATGTTTTAACAAAGTATCTTACAATAGGTGACACCTGTGTTGATCATATGATAAAATGTGTAAGGGATGATGTTTAGAGCTGCTAATCATAAGAACTCAACATCAAGATGCACAGGTTTTTATTTATCTGTCCATTAAAGCATTAGTATTTTTCTATCACTCCTTCCATCCTTTGATTTCAAGTTCAGCCTTTGTACAACATGCTGATAGACAGGGAAAGATACATGGCAACATTTTTTTTTTTATACTGTATGACTTCTATCTTTCCTCCCCTCATATTCCCTTTCTCTGTTCCTATGACCTTATTCTCTATTCTTCTCAAACAACTTTTATTCCTTCAATACCTTAAATATTGTCAATTTCTTTTCTGACTTCTGTGCTACTGTACTGCCAAAATTTCCACCCTTCCATCTTTTCCATGGTAATGTAACTAGGATTTCACAACTTATAATGTTCAATGTTACTATAATTTAGATTCATATCTTACCTACAATGGCAAACTTACGAAGAGTAACTAGCAGCTACATTTTCCCTATCTTGGCTATGGCTGACCTAAAGAAAAGGCTCTAAAAAGGCTTTAATGTTAAACTCTGGTGTTTCTTAAAGCTGCGGTTGCCAGAGACGTAATAAAGAGTAGGGTGATTTAAGTGACAATGCAGAATGTGGAGCGGTAATTTTAAGCAGCAGATTAAAATGGAAATATCCTAATGGGTGTAAACTGGTAACTGAGAAGTTCTTATCCATATTGGGTGACTTGCAGCTTGGGAAAAACACATGGGAAAAGCCCCAATCAGGAGCCAGAGAAGGCTCTTAATCAGGGCACATACGCTCTACTGAAGCAATAAAACTGGCATCAGACACGCTATCCTGCAGTTCACTTGCACTGTCAGGAGGTGTTCAAAGCAGGAAAGACTGTCAGACCCTGCAGTTAGCATATGCAATGGGAGATGGGAGATGCAGAAAGCCAGAAGCATTTTCAGAAGCAGAACTTTGTCACTGAGCTGGAAGGACCACAGAAGCAGTAGGAAGATAAAAAACAACTTAAGTGTGAGAAAGAGGATAATGTCAGACATAGCAAAAATGCTGTGAAAGACTCAGAGTGACAGGAAATGCCAGACTGAAGAAGTAATATTCAGGAAGAAGGTGAGAAAATGGGGCTCCTTCTTCCACATGGCACTCCTCACATTATAGCTTAGGAAATACAAGGACAAGCTTAGTTATATGCCCTACTGCTTTAGAAACACAAAGGTGTATCCTTCTGGGCTGCTGCCCATCAGACAGCTCTTTTAGAATTTGCTGCAAGCGTCTTCTGCTGAGGAGATTGATCTTATTCTTGTAGGACACAGTCAGCTTTCATCTGTGAGAAATGAGGAAGTCTGATCTGCTGCTATTTTTCATAGGTGCAACGGCTATAGACACCACAAATTACAGGATATACTAAGAACTAAAAAGTAATATCTGAATGAGTTAATTCATAAAATCCCATAACACCTAAATGATTGCCTTCAACGTCCAAAGGAAAACAAAGCAGATAAACCATGAAATCTGTCAAGTAACTGGAATGTCACTGCCATCCTCCCCTCTGCCTCTGTATCATTTGTTGCTGCAATAGCACTGTTATTTTCTGGATATCTGATCTGATAGGAAGTGTCTCCAGCCCTGATGACACTACAGTGATAATAAAACCTTAATCAATATTCACAGGTGCTATCAAAATCATATTCTCACCTATTCATTATTTCTAAGTTTGAGAGATGCATCCTTTGCTGGAACAAAGATTGCGGCTTAAAGATGACTTCGTTTTTTTCTACTCTTTTCCTACAGACATATTACAAACTGTTAAATAACACTGCTCTGCTCTACCATTACTGCTGAATACTATAAGGAGATGCCACAAAAACACAACAGACTGCTCGTAGCAGGATCTAAGCTTTTAAATTTATGCAACTGAGGTTGTCGCTAACTACATGGATTTTCTGTAATATTGTCAAGATTTATGTAATGCCAAATAAAAAACCAGACTCATCAAAGATAGGAAAAAAGAGAGTTATTTTAGATTTTTGTGCACCCCTGCCACACATGAGATACCAGTGGAAAGCACGGCTGGGAATAGTGGAATGAACACGGAAGCCCTAGAAAAAAGAAATGTTTGGTACGGTAAGGATTGGTGTGTATTGTTCCCCCGGTCTGAGCCTCACAGTTGCTTTAATGCCTCCTCGCAGTGCTGCTAGAGGTGTGTGCATCCTCCCTTTCCGAAAACGGCTCTGCTTCCCAGCTGTATTAATTAAGGTAAGTCCAGAAATGACATCTCTGCCTGCCTGTTCCACCCGCCCCCAACTTAGAACAATTCTGGCTAAATGTACCAAACAACCCTGCATACATTTCCTTTCAGTGTTACTCTAAGTAGCCAATATTTAAACACTCTATACATTTCAATGCATCCTGAAAATCACTATCATTTGTTTGCTAACCATACTTAAAACTGAAGAATATTTTAATTCCTTCATCACAGACAGAAAAGCAAGCAAGCAACTGAATGGAGCTGAATCAAGCTCCTATAATTAAATTTAAACAAAAACACTGCCTGTTAAAAAACAACTTTTGCAGTAATTTTTCAGTCCTCTTACCACTGAGATTATTGCTGCATCCTTGATCAGTTAACCTTCAAAGATTACATATACTGTTCACTGCAACATTTTAAAAGGACATTGCAAAAAAATGCAAAACTCATATGCTTCAATTTATAGGGAAAAAAAGAAAGCTATGTCAAGTAGTCTACAATGAGAGCTATCAGAGCCAGGCGAGATACTAGTAATTAAGCAGTCTTAAAAGCAAGCTATCTGCTGACAATGCCTTTCATTCCTTTTTTGTCCACCTTTTTTATCCTTAGAGCTAGGCAAATAAGCTGAAAATAATCCAACACCTTAGGTGACTGTGCAGTGAAGCTTTGTTTCCTAATTATAAATACCATGCCTGTGCTCAGACAAAAGAAATCCCATTGAACTGATGTAAGCTTCTCTCATAAAGAGCTGCAGAATTAAAATACAGCTGCCCTGTTTTCAATAATGAGGTCCTGTGTGCTTTGCTGACTAACATTTACCCTTTTTCTGTCTAAGGTAACTGCAACAATAGGGTCATTAATCAGAAAACCTTCTGCATATCTGTCTCTCCGAGTAAAGCAATGCTTACCTTCTAAAGACTCGAAAAGGCCTTTCTACTGCAAAAACAGTAAAGATGCGTTACTGCTGCACTTCAACATCCCTTGTTCTATAGCAGTTTACTAGGAATACAGATCCTCCACCATTTTCTTGTCACGTGGCCAGTGGTACTGCTAAATAAGGGTGATCACCTGCCTTCACACAGCCGGCTGTGTGAACCAGCAGCTACTGGGGTTTTGTTAAAGGTGCACCTAAATAAATGCAGAGCTGTGCTTCAGCCATGAAAATGATTTTTTTTTCACATTCCCTGTGGAGCTTTGTCAGAGCATCACCAAATTTGATACAGCAAGTCAGCTGCCGGTACTGAAAGGCTCCCTGCTGTTTAATTTCAGTGCCTGAGGAAAGCTTATGATGAGACTGCAATGACAGAAGATCCTATGGATTCAATGCATCTCAACCCTCATTTCTGTTTGCATCGATGGTTATAGAGCACATGCATATTCAGATGTGGTTTGCATAATTTTTTTGGTTTGCAATTCAGCAACGGGAATGTAGGTGTAAACTTTAAAAAAACCAACCAAACACCAATAACCACCAGTTCAGAAAGCAGGGTGGATTCTGGAAGCAGAAACTGTATGTGCAGCAGGAAGCAATGTTCACAGCCTGTGCTTCTGATTGTTTTTCTTAGGGGTGTGCTTGAAGGAAGGACATTTCTTCCCGGGCAGTGCAGTCCCATAGTCTCTTTTTATAAAAGCTTGTTGGGGCTAGGGTCACTAGAAACTCCAGATTTCTTTCCAAATGTAAAAGAGCTTCTAATCCTAATCCCTACAGCAAGAAAATAGACCCTAAACTGGCTTAACTTTCAGCTAGTTTCTCCCTTCACACTGTGCAGATTCTCCTGGAAGATGAGTTACATGAGAACTGGAGATGCTTTCACATCAGACTGCTTGACCATAAACTGTCAAAACCAAACAAAAGCCTAATCCCATTTTCATTTGTCAGTACAGCTCCATGCACACCTACAGCACAGTGTAAATAACAATTCAGTAGCTCCCATCTCATTCTTCATGGTAGTAATCCCTCAGGAAAAATGCCCATCATCTGCAACTGATGTCCTGAGAAGTCAGTCTTGAGATGCTATTTTAAAGGACAAGAAATACAACGCATTTCAAGAAATTAAAAAAGTATTGCCAATATGTAAATACATTTCTAAAGAGGACACTGCTGCAAACACGTTATCTTTGATGTTTCTGTCACTTAGGTGTACATAAAATTTCCAGTGGTGGGGGTATTTTTAGCACTTTTTCAGCTGGCCAATATTTAATTAATTTAAAAGTCCATACACCCATAAACTGTATCCAGGAAATAGAACTATAAAGTATTTATGTGCAACAGAAGTCATTAGTAGCAAGATTATGATGAAGCTATAAAATGAGTAATGTGGCAAAAAATACAGTCTTGTTCCTCCATGCTCAGAATAACATAGAAAACCTTCGAGATTTTAGGACACTTTTGAGGAAACTTCCCTGTCTGACATCCAGAAGCCACTCTGGCAGTCACACTCGCACCACCCCTGAGCTGGGACCAGGCCCCTTTGCAGCTGCACACCCCACACTAACAGTCAGACCAGGTTTCCTTACCAGCTGGACCCCAGGTTTCCCATGGCAGAATCTCAGATGTCTCAATCCTTAAAATAATCTAATCATGGCGCAACAACAAAATAACAGCTCAAGCCGAGTGTCTACAAGTGGATCCTGAACAAAGGAAACCCTGGGCTTTTATAGCCTCGAAGTCTGTGTGTGCAAAAGCCTGTGGGTCGTCCAGTAGAGTCATCGGCCCCTGCCGTGTCTCTGAGTATCCAGTCACCTGCCAACACCGCAGGTCCCCATGCCCTTTGTCGTGCAAAGGTCGGCACCAGCTCACAAGCCTCCTCAACAATTGCTCTGCTGGGACCACTTACCCCACAGGGATCACTGCCAAAGTGAGGTGTGTGTCAACAGGGTTAAAGTTTCAAAGCTCATTAACACTTTAGGCTGAAATCTAATGTCATTGACCACTGATTGGAATACATTATATACTGAATTAGCTCAGAAAACCGTGGAGTTTTTAATAGCGGGGGAGTTTTTCATGTGACCACTAAACCATACAGTCCAGGTTTTCTTGCTTTAAGAAAGTGGCTCTATCAGCCCAGCCTCACAATTTAAGTAAAATTTCAGGACCACTAGTGAATAATAGTAAGTAGGGTTTTTTTTCTTTTAAAATTGTTTTTTGATAACTAAAGTGCTGTTCTTGTCTTAAAATATTTTTATAAAAGTCTTGGTATTTGGCATGTAAATATTAAAGCTGTTTTTACAAAAATTAGATCATCTGCAAGCAACCCTCTCAGTTGTTGCTCTTTTACTTACATGTTTGGTTTTAACCTTTAAAGTACAGTCCTTGTTTTAAGCCAAATGTCATGCTTTGTGCTGCCAAGTAGGAGATCTAAGCTCAATTCCCATTTCAAGTCCATAATCTCGTAGTTCAGCAGGAGCTACAAGCATCCCTGAAGCAGCATGCCTAGTCCCTAGAGTGCCTGGAATTGTCTTCCAGCAAATCTGGCCAATTAATAAACCATCTTGACAGGAGTGAAAGATGACAACCCCACAGGTATACAAGGAAAAAAGGAAACAAAGGCAACTAAAGAGAAGTAATGTTACTTTACCTTTTCCTACAACAGATTTTCAATCCTTTAGGCTTGCTATATATAGCAGCCTGCTTTGCCCATAAAAGTACAAGGCAAACCTGGGCTCCCCAGTTCATTACTTTATTGTAATTTTGTCATGACAGAACAGACATTTTGAGAAAATATTGAGTGAAACCTTTGGTCACTGGGGTCAATGTGAATTTTTTTCCTTTGTTCTGGTCCGTCAGTATTTCAGTTCAGTACTGGACACTGATATTGACTTGAATCATTAATGGCTTAGAGATTTATTTGCATTTGGCTAAATCACAGAGAGAGCAGAGTAGTTTCAATCTTGTAATAGCCACAAATTTTTATTCCATTACATTTAATTATCTTTATTCACTAGCAAACAGAGGCAACATGATGAAAAAAGGCTTGTCTATTAAAATTTTACTGGATTGCTTCCACTGCTGGGCAATTCTAATAGCCAGCAGTACAGCAATGGTCACAGAGAGATATTCTGGATATTTTGGAAAGAGGCAGTGGAAGAACTATCTTTTCAAAAACTCATTATATGTAAGTGAGCAGAAGAGAATGATTCCTGCTTCTTCGACAAAATGTTATCAGAAAGATAAATGAAGCTTTCTTTTGAAGGTTTATTCTACTGGATTAAAAACTGTGGTAGTTCTTCAAGGGAAATCATCTTCTGCTCAGTTTTGCCACCAGTTTTCAAAGCTCTCCCCCAAACCTTCCAAATATCAGTGTTCTTATTTCTACTGTTTTGCTTCTTGTTCCTAAAGTCAATATATCATTTCATAGTATTTCCTTCAGCTCTTTCTAACTGTTCCTGCTAAGGAAAAGGATAATCCTTCCCTACAACAAAAGTAAGAGCAAGAATGATCTAGTATACACAACCACTAAAATACTCTGAGAAATGTGCTGGTGGGTAACAGCTAGCATAGTCATCTGCAGTTTCTCCTTCTGCCTCCTGACCACTGCATCACCACCAAGCTTCATACAGCTCTGTAAGACAAGACAGCTTCTATCAGGAAGAAAATTACCTCCAGCCTTCATAAATTCTACTGCTGCTGCACCTCCAGCCAGCAGCAGGAAAGTATGTTATCCTGCCTACCGAGCATTTATACAGTGCTCCACAAATTCTTCCTTTTTAAAGAAGCTGCTCACATATACAAAGCTATTTTCTTTCTGGAAAGATTGACATTAATAACGTCCTCTCAAATATTTTTGTATTTTTTTATGAGACCAAAGAAACCTCTCTGGTTTATTACTTCTGATGTTTGTGTATTTCTGAGAAAGGTTCATATCTTTTCTTCAGTGTTTTAATGCCAGCAAGCATCCTTCTTCTTCTCTTGCTCATGCTGCTTTTCATTGCAGAAGAAAAGCAGGACAGGATGGAAGAATTTTACCTCCAGTCAGAGACTTCCTCAAAACTGACCTTAAGAGCCTAGAGAGAGTCTTATGTTTGACAATGGGATGAAGGGGGCAGTGACTAGCAGACATCGAAATTTTAATCCATTTCATTCTAATTTTTGTTTAAGTTTTCCGTTTCAAAATTTCAATTCCCTCTTCTATGTAACAGTAATTTTTCTGAGGCAAAATGACAGACACCTTCTGGATGAAAGCAGAAAATACTGCAAACCATATCCTTCACTGACCCTTATTCCACTACTAAAGGAACCTACTTCAGCCCAATATGCAAGCAGGAACTTCATTATTTTTTTTACTAAACAGGGACATATGGATAGAAAAGGGCTTAGAAGACAGTTACTTAGTGAATGCCTCTGTAAACTTTGGACTGCTAATTCAGTCGTTTATTGGCTGGGTTTGAGTACAAATGATGGGGGTTTTTTATTCTTCAAAGATGACAGAACCATAGAATGGTTTGGGTTGGACGGGACCTTAAAGATCATCTAGTTCCAAACTCCCTGCCGTGGGCAGGGACACCCCCCACTGGACCAGCTTGTTCAAAGCTCCATATAGCCTGGTCTTGAACACTTCCAGGGATGGAACATCTACAGCTTATTCTAGGCTCTCTTCCAGTGCCTCACCACCTTCACACTAAAGAGTTTCTTTACATCCTCCTTTGATGTATATCTGTGGCAGACTCAGAGCCTCATACCAGCACCATCAAGTGCCATCCAGAAATTCTATTGCAGTAATAAGAGAAATCTTAGTTTCTTCTCTTATGTGATGACTCCAGCGTTTCTAACCTCCCATAGGCTGGCATCTCTGCTGTATGACATTGTTTTAAACTTTGTTGGCCAAGAACAGCAGTTCATTTCAGACTTAAAAACTGCACACTGACTTATGTTTTGAGAATGAATTTGTAGTTTTAAAACTGTCAGTGAAATGCATTAGAAAGCACTTCTAATTACACGGACACTTCTACTATGTCCGTTGCTGTTTTTTCAGCTGTTTATGTAAGAGGTTTAATGAAATGGGTATATCATCTAAAAATAATGATTCCTGTGTGTTTCATCATAATGTTTTTTTGTGTTTGCTTTCATTTAAAAAGAATCAGGGCCTCTGTGATCATGATGTGGGCATGCATAGGGACATCTGCATGTGTCTCTACTATTCCTAAAAATTTTTTCCTAAAAATTATCTAACTGACCAAAGACATAAGCTCATTAGAAGTTTATTGAACATCACCAACCAAACATAGGGGAAATGGAGGGGGAAACAGCACCATAAAAGCAATCTCTATCGCATAAGAAATCTTCATACAAGAGAATTAACTAAATACTTTTAATAGCATTAATGCTGGAAAAAACTTCCATTAGATTTTACACCTTATCAATAAAAAAAGTCTAACAAGAAAACATAAAGCAAAAGGAAAGTAGATTTTACTGGTTCCATGCTTCCACAAGTAACTGTTAATGTGGAAGCTGAATAACTTCCTTGCTTTTCTTTACTTCTTTGAGCTTCAGTATCACTAATGTAAAGGACAGAATGAACACTGCTACCTACTGAAAAGGTATTTGATAATAGTAATTTCTGAATGAGATAAGAAAAAGACTAAACTGGAAGCTGTAGTGACCATATATATTCTATATTCTATATAATCTTAATAAAATGTGAACTGTTTGGGGTGGGGTGAGGTGTAGCAAAAAGCTGTGCTTTTCTATCACAGATTATCTGTATATGCTGTTATCAGGGTTATACTGTCATACACAGGAATGACAGGTTTAAGGGATAAAAAAGCCTACTGCTAAAACTGCAAAATTGTTAGGGAAAATTTTTTAAAAAGTAAAGTCTAAAATAAAATGCAAGACAACTAAAACCTGATAATATAAGTTGGGGATGTGATGTGTATTCTATACTGAACTGGCAAGTGCTTGGAAGAAACTTGGGAAAAAAAGTAAAAAGTAACTCTTGCATTTCACACAAACAGTATATTTCCACACGTTCCAAACCACATGCTTTTGGGTAAGTGCAGTTAGAAACCTAGTTTTATTTGTACTGGGAAATTCCATTTACTCCTCATGAGAGTTTCTCTGTATAGACACAATGCCAGGTTCCTCCATTGTGAAACTGCAACACATCAGTTGCAGATGCCCAGGAGAAAGGAGGTCAGACTTCCACACTTGCATCTCTGGCACTGCCTTAGAAGTCTGCTATAGTAGTTACAACCTCCTGGTTGTAAAAGAAGTCAACAATAGAGGCATCCTCTCCAATATCTTACAATAAATTGAGTCAAGAGGGCCACCTCTCTCTCCATCTGGTGACAGAGCAGAGAGACACCTGGCAGCAGTAATGCTGTCAGCATAGAAGCTGCATGTCCACCCAAAGGCAGGTCCATATATACTCAAACTGCCTCAATTGCCAGTTCAGTTCAAACAGTCTGAAATGCTGCTCTGACCTGACTACAGCTTGAAAATAATGACAAAGACCACAACTTTCCCTCATGCTTTTCTTTCCTCTGTAAGCACCACCATTTTCTGACTCTGGGCCTTCACTCCCTCCTATCTTCCTTCCCAGCAGTTTTGCATTAGGCAGAGATAGTACTTCACTTTGATCCCTCCATAATCTCATCATTGGCATTGTATCTGGGCTGGCAGTATCACTGGTACCTGGTTTTGGCCTGTGTTCCCTGGCTACATCTGTTTTAGATTTAAAGGTAGGTTACGCAGTCTATGGGACTTCACAGAAGGAAGACAGACTTATTCCTGCAAGGAAGCGGCCTTCAAAACAATTGCAAAACAATCCTAATTTGGTTTATATGAAGCAACCAAGAATTGAGAATCTCTTTTTAGAAAGAGAGAAATACAGTGATACCTAAATAAGGTAAATATAATGTGTACTTTTGACTTGAAAGTCTTGCCATCTATTCATAATGGCTTACACTTCAATAACATAGATAACAAATAACAGAAGACTTTTGAAAGAAAATAGGTTGATTTTTCCTTACTCTGACTTTTGACTCAGTTCTCCGCCTCTGTTGAGAAGAACCGTTTCCTCCTTCATTTCTTGTTCTGTTGCTACATTATTTCCAAGTTTCTGGTGAGCATTTGCTTCCCATGCACCATCGCCACCAACTGCTTGCAAAACACGTGTTCCTGCAATGCCTGAACTCTCATCCTCAAGAGTCAGACTATCTGAAGGAGAACAGACTTCATGTTCAAAACATTTCTGAAGGAGAGTTTCTACCCGAAATTCTGTCCAAGTGTCAAGAATCAATTCCTGTGCTACAACAGCTGCCAGTTCTTCGCCAGGATGTCCAGACACTGATTTTGGCATCTCTGACTTGGCAGAAATTTCTTCAGGTGGTATGTCACTTACTTCATTTTGGCCCAATATAATCCAGCCCTCATCTTGTGCACAGCTTTCCTGTGATCTCCTTTCACCATCCACCTTTTGAGGCACAATAGAAGAACTTTTCTCTTCTAAGTGACTAGAGTCCCATAGAGTCCCACAAACAGGGTGATCTTTGCTTTCATTTGTAATGGAGATTGGCTGAAAGGTATCCAAGGAGCCGGGTAAAAAGCCTTCATGAGATTCTCTTCGTTCAGCTACATTAGCTTCTTGAACTGCAAAATTACTTTTGCTTCTTTTAAGGGTTTTTTTCGTTGAAGGTGTATTTTCTTCCTCAGTAACAAGGATGTAATCTGTCTCCAGAGAAGCTGGATCTTGGAGCACCTGCATTCTCACATCTTCCTTACCCTCTGCACTTTTCAGTTCAGGGCTTTCAGAGGAATTTCTCAGCTTATTCTCTTTACAAAGTAGAGAATCAGTCCCAGCTTCTAAAAGAACAGGCAAACAGAAACTCCTTTTAGTTTTTGAATTACTGTTTTAATCACCATGATTTCCTTAAATCAGTACAGTGAGATAAAGCTCCTCACAGTTTGCTTTGCTCTGTTAATGTGTACTTGAATTTTATAACTTCATTACCATCATCGTTATTAAAGATTATACATTAACATTGCAATCATTCCTAAGGGACAAATGATTCAGTGTCCCATATGCTAGGCCCTGTACAAACAACAGAAATGGTATTCCTACTTCAACGTTTAAAAGCTTCAGAAATGTCTGAGAGAGCGGCACTAGAGGTCTTCCCACAGTACAGTTTTGTACATCAGAGAGACACAAAACCTCCAAACTTCACTCAAAGCCTCCTCATTAAGCAGTAATACTCCAAACACTTCTTCCTTTCTGTGTCCCATGGATTTGCCCTGGAAAGCATGTTTTCTTACCATTGGGTGATCTTCTATCTCCCTCTGGCGGTGAGTTTGGATCGGTTGTTTCTGCTTCAGATTTTCCTGGTGAAATATCAGAACCTCCTGGAGTTACTACAGACCTGGAGAGCAAAGGTACTGAGATATGATTTTCCTGAAGGCACTCTATGGATGTTTCAGACGCCTGATCTTTAACACTGCTGTCTTTGGTCATTAGGATGCCTTCTGCACTCTCTGGAGGTGCTGGCAGTGGTAAAGGTTTTTCCAAAGAAACACTGTCATAAAATGGCTGCCGTAACAAGAGCTCACCCTTTGCACGCTCTCTGCTGCCAAAGGATTCAGCATCAAAAGATGCAGAGGATGGTGGATTACACACCACTGGCGACTGAATACTGGGCATTTCTTTAAGCACAGGAACGTTATTTTCAATTACAGCTTCATATGCTTTTGTTGTGTCCTTAAACAGTTGATTATTTGAATCAGAATCATGACATTCATTACTATCAGGTAAAAACGATTTGAGAAAGAGTATCTCTTTATCCTTTGATTCCCCTTCTGCTGCTTCACTGCCTAGTACTGCCAGTGTGTTCATTCCACCATGTGTTTCTGCCAGGACATTAGTCACTGATGCATTTCTGATGT